>NW_027311908.1:350000-387500 GCF_040954645.1 Diabrotica undecimpunctata | reverse complement strand
TTCGGCTCGCAGAGATAGGTATACGTTTGTGGCAAGAAGGCCCTGCCTGTCTTAAGAGGCGACTTATGGATAGGAGTCGAGAGGTGGAGAGTGTGTGCGTGTGGGTGCGTGTGTAAGTGTGTGTGTATGTGTGTGTGTCTGTTTGGCTTGCAGAGATAAAAATACGGCAGAGGCAAGAAGGCCCTGCCTCTTGTAATGGGCGACTAATAAGTAGGAGTCGAAATGTGAAGAGTGTATGTGTGTGTGTGTGCGTGTGTGCGTGTGTGTGTGTGCGTGTGTGAGTATGTGTGTGTATTAGTTCGGCTTGCAGAAATAAGAACACGACCGAGGCAAGCAGGCCCTGCCTATCGTAATAGGCGACTAATAGGTAGGAGTAGAGAGGTGAAGAGTGTATGTGTGTGTGTGCGTGTGTGCGTGTGTGTGTGAGTGTGTGAGTATGTGTGTGTGTCCGTTCGTCTTGCAGAAATAAGAACACGGCCGAGGCAAGAAGGCCCTGCCTGTCGTGAGAGGCGACTAATAGTTAGGATTAGAGAGGTGAAGAATGTATGTGTGTGTACGTGTGTGCGTGCGTATGTGCGTGTGTGTGTGTGAGTGTGTGTGTGTATGTGTGTGTGTGTGTCCCTTCGCTCGCAGAGATAAGAAAAAAGCGGTGGCAAGAAGGCCATGCCTGTCGTAAGAGGCGACTAATGGATAGGAGTCGAGAGGTGGAGAGTGTGTGCGTGTGCGTGTGCGTGTGCGTGTGTGTGTGTGTGCGTGTGTGTGTGTGTGTCCGTTTGGCTTGCAAAGATAAAAACACGGCCGTGGCAAAAAGTCCCTGCCTGTCGTAAGAGGAGAATAATGGGTAGGAGTCGAGAGGTGAAGAGTGTATGTGTGTGTGTGCGTGTGTGCGTGCGTGTGTGAGTGTGTGTGTGTATGTGTGTGTGTCAGTGTGTGTGTGTGTCCGGTCGGCTCGCAGAGATGAGAACACGGCCGTGGCAAGAAGGCACTGCCTGTCGTTAAGAGGCAACTAACGGGTAGGAGTCGAGAGGTGAAGAGTGTATGTGTGTGTGTGTGTGCGTGTGTGCGTGTGTGTGCGTGTGTGTGTGTATATGTTTGTGTCTGTTTGGCTTGCAGAGATAAGAATACGGCCGAGGCAAGAAAGCCCTGCCTCTTGTAAGGGGCGACTAATAAGTAGTAGTCGAGAGGTGAAGAGTGTATGTGTGTATGCGTGTGTGCGTGTGTGCGTGTGTGAGTATGTGTGTTTGTTAGTTCGGCTTGCGGAGATAAGAGCACAACCGAGGCAAGAAGGCCCTGCCTATCGTAAGAGGCGACTAATAGGTAGGAGTCGAGAGGTGAAGAGTGTATGTGTGTGTGCGTGTGTGCGTGTATGTGTGTTTGTGCGTGTGTGAGTGTGCGTGTATGAGTGTGTGTGTCCGTTCGGCTTGCAGAGATATGAATACGGCCGGGGCAAGAAGGCCCTGCCTCTCGTAAGAGGCGACTAAAAGGTAGGGGTCGAGAGGTGAAGAGTGTATGTGTGTGTGTGTGTGTGTGTGTGAGTGTGTTTGTTTGTCCGCTCGGCTCGCAGAGATAAGATTACGGCCGTGTCAAGAAGGCCCTAACTGTCTTAAGAGGCGGCTAATGGATAGGAGTCGAGAGGTGGAGAGTGTGAGCGTGTGCGTGTGCGTGTGCATGGGTGCGTGTGTGTGCGTGTGTGCGTGTGTGTGTGTGTTTGTGTGTGCGTGTGTGTGTGTCCGTTCGGCTTGCAGAGATAAGAACACGGCCGTGGCAAGAAGTCCCTGCCTGTCGTAAGAGGAGAATAATGGGCCGAAGTCGAGAGGTGAATAGTGTATGTGTGCTTGCGTGTGTGTGTTTGTGTGTGAGTGTGTGTGTGTCCTTTCGGCTCGCAGAGATAAGAATGCGTTCGTTGCAAGAAGGCTCTGCCTGTCTTAAGAGGCGACTAATGGATAGGACTCGAGAGGTGGAGAGTGTGTGCGTGTGCGTGTGCGTTTGCGTGTGTGCGTTTGTGCCTGTGTGCGTGTGTTTGTGTGTGCGTGTGTGTGTGTGTCCGGTCAGCTCGCTGAAATGAGAACACGGCCGTGCCAAGAAGGCCCTGCCTGTCGTAAGCGGCGACTAATGCGTAGGAGTCGAGTGGTGAAGAGAGTATGTGTGTAAGTGCGTGTGTGCTTGTGTGTGCGTGTGTGAGTGTGTGTGTGTGTCCAGTCGGCTCTCAGAGATAAGAACACGGCCGTGGCAAGAAGGCCCTGCCTTTCGTAAGAGGCGACTAATGGGTAGGAGTCGAGAGGTGAAGAGTGTATGTGTGTGCGTATGTGCGTGTTTGTGTGTGTGTGAGTGTATGTGTGTGTGCGTGTGTGCGTGCGTGTGTGCATGTGTGTGTGAGTGTGTGTGTGTATGTGTGTGTGTGTGTGTCCCTTCGCTCGCAGAGATAAGAAAAAAGCGGTGGCAAGAAGGCCATGCCTGTCGTAAGAGGCGACTAATGGATAGGAGTCGAGAGGTGGAGAGTGTGTGCGTGTGCGGGTGCGTGTGCGTGTGTGTGTGTGAGTGTGTGTGTGTCCGTTTGGCTTGCAGAGATAAGAACACGGCCGTGGCAAGAAGTCCCTGCCTGTCGTAAGAGGCGACTAATGGGTAGGAGTCGAGAGGTGAAGAGTGTATGTGTGTGTGTGTACGTGTGTGCGTGTGTGTGTGCGTGTGTGAGTATGTGTGTGTGTCCGTTCGGCTTGCAGAGATAAGAATACGTCCGTGGCAAGAAGGTCATGCCTGTCTTAAGAGGCGACTAATGGATAGGAGTCGAAAGGTGGAGAGTGTATATGTGTGTGTGCGTGTGTGCGTGCGTGTGTGTTTGTGTTCTTGTATGTGTGTGTGTGAGTGTGTGTGTCCGGTCGGCTCGCAGAGATAAGAACATGGCCGTGGCAGGAAGGCCCTGCCTGTCGTAAGAGGCGACTAATGGGTAGGGGTCGAGAGGTGAAGAGTGTATGTGTGTGTGTGCGTGTGTGCGTGTGTGTGCGTGTGTGTGTATGTGTGTGTGTCCGTCTGGCTTGCAGAGGTAAGAATACGGCCAAGGCAAGAAGACCCTGCCAGTTGTAAGGGGCGACTAATAGGTAGGAGTCGAGAGGTGAAGAGTGTATGTGTGTGTGCGTGTGTGCGTGTGTGTGTGCGTGTGTGAGTATGTGTGTGTGTCCGTTCGGCTTGCAGAGATAAGAACACGGCCGTGGCAAGAAGTCCCTGCCTATCGTAAGAGGCGACTAATAGGTAGGAGTCGAGAGGTGAAGAATGTATGTGTGTGTGCGTGTGGGCGTGTTTGTGTGTGTGTGAGTGTATGTGTGTGTGCGTGTGTGCGTGCGTGTGTGTGTGTGTTTGTGAGTGTGTGTGTATGTATGTGTGTGTGTGTCCCTTCGGCTCGCAGAGATAAGAAAACAGCCGTGGCAAGAAAGCGATGCAAATCGTACGGGGCGACTAATGGATAGGAGTCGAGAGGCGAAGAGTGGGCGACTAATAAGTAGGAGTCGAGAGGTGAAAAGTGTATGTGTGTGTGCGTGTGTGCGTGTGTGTGTGCGTGTGTGAGTATGTGTGTGTGTCCGTTCGGCTTGCAGTGATAAGAACACGGCCAAGGCAAGAAGGCCCTGCCTATCGTAAGAGGCGACTAATAGGTAGGAGTCGAGAGGTGAAGAATGTATGTGTGTGTGCGTGTGGGCGTGTTTGTGTGTGTGTGAGTGTATGTGTGTGTGCGTGTGCGCGTGCGTGTGTGTGTGTGTGTGTTTGTGAGTGTGTGTGTATGTATGTGTGTGTGTGTCCCTTCGGCTCGCAGAGATAAGAAAACAGCCGTGGCAAGAAGGCGATGCAAATCGTACGGGGCGACTAATGGGTAGGAGTCGAGATGTGAAGAGTGGGCGACTAATAAGTAGGAGTCGAGAGGTGAAGAGAGTATGTGTGTGGGTGCGTGTGTGCGTGTGTGTGTGCGTGTTTGTGTATGTGTGTGTGTCCGTTCGGCTCGCAAAGATAAGAACACGGCCGTGGCAAGAAGTCCCTGCCTGTCGTAAGAGGCGACTAATGAATAGGAGTCGAGAGGTGAAGAGTGTATGTGTCTTTGTGTGTGTGCGTGTGTTTGTGCGTGTGTGAGTATGTGTGTGTATGTGTGTGTGTGTGTGTCCGTTTGGCTTGCAGAGATAAGAATACGGCCGAGGCAAGAACGCCCTGCCTGTCTTAAGAGGCGACTAATGGATATTAGTCGAGAGGTGGAGAGTGTGTGCGTGTGCGTGTACGTGTGCGTGTGTGCGTGTGTGCCTGTGTGCGTGTGTTTGTGTGTGCGTGTGTGTGTGTGTGTCCTTTCGGCTCGCAGAGATAAGAATACGTCCGTGGCAAGAAGGCCCTGCCTGTCTTAAGAGGCGACTAATGGATAGGAACCGAGAGGTGGAGAATGTGTGCGTGTGCGTGTGTGCGTGTGTGCGTGTGTGCCTGTGTGCGTGTGTTTGTGTGTGCGTGTGTGTGTGTCCGTTTGGCTTGCAGAGATAAGAACACGGCCGTGGCAAGAAGTCCCTGCCTGTCGTAAGAGGCGACTAATGGGTAGGAGTCGAGAGGTGAAGAGAGTACGTGAGTGTGTGCGTGTGTGGGTGTGTGTGTGTTTGTGCGTGTGTAAGTGTGTGTGTGTATGTTTGTGTGTGTCCATTCGGCTCGCAGAGATTAGAATACGGCCGAGGCAACAAGGCAATGCCTGTCGTAAGAGGCGACTAATGGGTAGGAGTCGAGAGGTGAAGAATGTATTTGTGTGTGTGTGTGCGTGTGTGTGCGTGTGTGCGTGCGTGTGTGTGTGAGTGTGTATATGTCCGTTCGGCTTGCAGAGATAAGAATACGGCCGAGGCAAAAATGCCCTGCCTGTCGTAAGTGGCGACTAATTGGTAGGAGTCGAGAGGTGAAGAGTGTATGTGTGTGTGTGTGCGTGTGTGGGTGTGTGTGCGTGCTTGTGTGTGTGAGTGTGTATGTGTCCGTTCGGCTTGCAGAGATAAGAATACGGCCAAGGCAAGAGGGCCCTGCCTGTCGTAAGTGGCGACTAATTGGTAGGAGTCGAGAGGTGAAGAGTGTATGTGTGTGTGTGTGCGTGTGTGGTTGTGTGTGTGTTTGTGCGTGTGTAAGTGTGTGTGTGTATGTATGCGTGTCCATTCGGCTCGCAGAGATTAGAATACGGCCGAGGCAAGAAGGCCTGCCTGTCGTAAGAGGCAACTAATGGGTAGGAGTCGAGAGGTGAAGAGTGTACGTGTGTGTGCGTGTGTGCGTGTGTGTGTGCGTGTGTGAGTGTGTGTGTCCGGTCGGCTCGCAGTGATAAGGACACGTCCGTGCCAAGAATGCCCTGCCTGTCGTAAGTGGCGACTAATTGGTAGGAGTCGAGAGGTGAAGAGTGTATGTGTGTGTGTGTGCGTGTGTGGGTGTGTGTGCGTGCTTGTGTGTGTGAGTGTGTATGTGTCCGTTCGGCTTGCAGAGATAAGAATACGGCCAAGGCAAGAGGGCCCTGCCTGTCGTAAGTGGCGACTAATTGGTAGGAGTCGAGAGGTGAAGAGTGTATGTGTGTGTGTGTGCGTGTGTGGTTGTGTGTGTGTTTGTGCGTGTGTAAGTGTGTGTGTGTATGTATGCGTGTCCATTCGGCTCGCAGAGATTAGAATACGGCCGAGGCAAGAAGGCCTGCCTGTCGTAAGAGGCAACTAATGGGTAGGAGTCGAGAGGTGAAGAGTGTACGTGTGTGTGTGCGTGTGTGCGTGTGTGTGTGCGTGTGTGAGTGTGTGTGCCCGGTCGGCTCGCAGAGATAAGAACACGGCCGTGGCAAGAAGGCCCTGCCTGTCGTAAGAGGCGACTAATGGGTAGGAGTCGAGAGGTGTAGAGTGTATGTGTGTGTGAGTGTGCGTGTGTGTGCGTGTGTGAGTGTGTGTGTGTATTTGTGTGTGTGAGTGTGTGTGTGTCCAGTCGGCTCGCAGAGATAAGAACACGGCCGTGGCAAGAAGGCCCTGCCTGTCGTAAGAGGCGACCAATGGGTAGAAGTCGAGAGGTGAAGAGTGTATGTGTGTGTGAGTGTGCGTGTGTGCGTGTGTGTGCATGTGTGAGTGTGTGAGTGTATTTGTGTGTGTGAGTGTGTGTGTCCAGTCGGCTCGCAGAGATACGAACACGGCCGTGGCAAGAAGGCCCTGCCTGTCGTAAGAGGCGACTAATGGGTAGGAGTCGAGAGGTGAAGAGTGTATGTGTGTGTGAGTGTGCGTGTGTGCGTGTGTGTGCATGTGTGAGTGTATGTGTGTATTTGTGTGTGTGAGTGTGTGTGTCCAGTCGGCTTGCAGAGATACGAACACGGCCGTGGCAAGAAGGCCCTGCCTGTCGTAAGAGGCGACTAATGGGTAGGAGTCGAGAGGTGAAGAGTGTATGTGTGTGTGAGTGTGCGTGTGTGCGTGTGTGTGCATGTGTGAGTGTGTGTGTGTGTATTTGTGTGTGAGTGTGTGTGTCCGTTCGGCTTGCAGAGATAAGAGCACGACCGAGGCAAGAAGGCCCCGCCTATCGTAAGAGGCGACTAATAGGTAGGAGTCAAGAGGTGAAGAGTATATGTGTATGTGTGCGTGTGTGCGTGTGTGCGTGTGTGTGTGTGTGTGTATGTGTGTGTATCCCTTCGGCTCGCAGAGATAAGAATACGTCCGTGGCAAGAAGGCCATGCTTGCTGTAAGGAGCGACTAAGGGGTAGGAGTCGAGAGGTGAAGCGTGTATGTGTGTGTGTGTGTATGTGTGCAAGTGTGTGTGTGTGTGTCCGTTCGGCTCGCAGAGATAGGTATACGTTTGTGGCAAGAAGGCCCTGCCTGTCTTAAGAGGCGACTAATGGATAGGAGTCGAGAGGTGGAGAGTGTGTGCGTGTGGGTGCGTGTGTAAGTGTGTGTGTATGTGTGTGTGTCTGTTTGGCTTGCAGAGATAAAAATACGGCAGAGGCAAGAAGGCCCTGCCTCTTGTAATGGGCGACTAATAAGTAGGAGTCGAAAGGTGAAGAGTGTATGTGTGTGTGTGCGTGTGTGCGTGTGTGTGTGAGTGTGTGAGTATGTGTGTGTGTCCGTTCGTCTTGCAGAAATAAGAACACGGCCGAGGCAAGAAGGCCCTGCCTGTCGTGAGAGGCGACTAATAGGTAGGATTAGAGAGGTGAAGAATGTATGTGTGTGTACGTGTGTGCGTGCGTATGTGCGTGTGTGTGTGTGAGTGTGTGTGTGTATGTGTGTGTGTGTGTCCCTTCGCTCGCAGAGATAAGAAAGAAGCGGTGGCAAGAAGGCCATGCCTGTCGTAAGAGGCGACTAATGGATAGGAGTCGAGAGGTAGAGAGTGTGTGCGTGTGCGTGTGCGTGTGCGTGTGTGTGTGTGTGCGTGTGTGCGTGTGTGTGTGTGCGTGTGTGAGTATGTGTGTGTATTAGTTCGGCTTGCAGAAATAAGAACACGACCGAGGCAAGCAGGCCCTGCCTATCGTAATAGGCGACTAATAGGTAGGAGTAGAGAGGTGAAGAGTGTATGTGTGTGTGTGCGTGTGTGCGTGTGTGTGTGAGTGTGTGAGTATGTGTGTGTGTCCGTTCGTCTTGCAGAAATAAGAACACGGCCGAGGCAAGAAGGCCCTGCCTGTCGTGAGAGGCGACTAATAGGTAGGATTAGAGAGGTGAAGAATGTATGTGTGTGTACGTGTGTGCGTGCGTATGTGCGTGTGTGTGTGTGAGTGTGTGTGTGTATGTGTGTGTGTGTGTCCCTTCGCTCGCAGAGATAAGAAAGAAGCGGTGGCAAGAAGGCCATGCCTGTCGTAAGAGGCGACTAATGGATAGGAGTCGAGAGGTAGAGAGTGTGTGCGTGTGCGTGTGCGTGTGCGTGTGTGTGTGTGTGCGTGTGTGTGTGTGTCCGTTTGGCTTGCAGAGATAAAAACACGGCCGTGGCAAGAAGTCCCTGCCTGTCGTAAGAGGAGAATAATGGGTAGGAGTCGAGAGGTGAAGAGTGTATGTGTGTGTGCGTGTGTGCGTGCGTGTGTGAGTGTGTGTGTGTGTGTGAGTATGTGTGTTTGTTAGTTCGGCTTGCAGAGATAAGAGCACAACCGAGGCAAGAAGGCCCTGCCTATCGTAAGAGGCGACTAATAGGTAGGAGTCGAGAGGTGAAGAGTGTATGTGTGTGTGCGTGTGTGCGTGTATGTGTGTTTGTGCGTGTGTGAGTGTGTGTGTATGAGTGTGTGTGTCCGTTCGGCTTGCAGAGATATGAATACGGCCGGGGCAAGAAGGCCCTGCCTCTCGTAAGAGGCGACTAAAAGGTAGGGGTCGAGAGGTGAAGAGTGTATGTGTGTGTGTGTGTGTGAGTGTGTGTGTTTGTCCGCTCGGCTCGCAGAGATAAGATAACGGCCGTGGCAAGAAGGCCCTACCTGTCTTAGGAGGCGGCTAATGGATAGGAGTCGAGAGGTGGAGAGTGTGTGCGTGTGCGTGTGCGTTTGCGTGTGTGCGTTTGTGCCTGTGTGCGTGTGTTTGTGTGTGCGTGTGTGTGTGTGTCCGGTCAGCTCGCTGAAATGAGAACACGGCCGTGCCAAGAAGGCCCTGCCTGTCGTAAGCGGCGACTAATGCGTAGGAGTCGAGTGGTGAAGAGAGTATGTGTGTAAGTGCGTGTGTGCGTGTGTGTGCGTGTGTGAGTGTGTGTGTGTGTCCAGTCGGCTCTCAGAGATAAGAACACGGCCGTGGCAAGAAGGCCCTGCCTTTCGTAAGAGGCGACTAATGGGTAGGAGTCGAGAGGTGAAGAGTGTATGTGTGTGCGTATGTGCGTGTTTGTGTGTGTGTGAGTGTATGTGTGTGTGCGTGTGTGCGTGCGTGTGTGCATGTGTGTGTGAGTGTGTGTGTATGTGTGTGTGTGTGTCCCTTCGCTCGCAGAGATAAGAAAAAAGCGGTGGCAAGAAGGCCATGCCTGTCGTAAGAGGCGACTAATGGATAGGAGTCGAGAGGTGGAGAGTGTGTGCGTGTGCGGGTGCGTGTGCGTGTGTGTGTGTGAGTGTGTGTGTGTCCGTTTGGCTTGCAGAGATAAGAACACGGCCGTGGCAAGAAGTCCCTGCCTGTCGTAAGAGGCGACTAATGGGTAGGAGTCGAGAGGTGAAGAGTGTATGTGTGTGTGTACGTGTGTGCGTGTGTGTGTGCGTGTGTGAGTATGTGTGTGTGTCCGTTCGGCTTGCAGAGATAAGAATACGTCCGTGGCAAGAAGGTCATGCCTGTCTTAAGAGGCGACTAATGGATAGGAGTCGAAAGGTGGAAAGTGTATATGTGTGTGTGCGCGTGTGTGCGTGCGTGTGTGTGTGTGTTCTTGTATGTGTGTGTGTGAGTGTGTGTGTCCGGTCGGCTCGCAGAGATAAGAACATGGCCGTGGCAGGAAGGCCCTGCCTGTCGTAAGAGGCGACTAATGGGTAGGGGTCGAGAGGTGAAGAGTGTATGTGTGTGTGCGTGTGTGCGTGTATGTGTGTTTGTGCGTGTGTGAGTGTGTGTGTATGAGTGTGTGTGTCCGTTCGGCTTGCAGAGATATGAATACGGCCGGGGCAAGAAGGCCCTGCCTCTCGTAAGAGGCGACTAAAAGGTAGGGGTCGAGAGGTGAAGAGTGTATGTGTGTGTGTGTGTGTGTGTGTGTGTGAGTGTGTTTGTTTGTCCGCTCGGCTCGCAGAGATAAGATTACGGCCGTGGCAAGAAGGCCCTAACTGTCTTAAGAGGCGGCTAATGGATAGGAGTCGAGAGGTGGAGAGTGTGTGCGTGTGCGTGTGCGTGTGCATGGGTGCGTGTGTGTGCGTGTGTGCGTGTGTGTGTGTGTTTGTGTGTGCGTGTGTGTGTGTCCGTTCGGCTTGCAGAGATAAGAACACGGCCGTGGCAAGAAGTCCCTGCCTGTCGTAAGAGGAGAATAATGGGCCGAAGTCGAGAGGTGAATAGTGTATGTGTGCTTGCGTGTGTGTGTTTGTGTGTGAGTGTGTGTGTGTGTCCTTTCGGCTCGCAGAGATAAGAATGCGTTCGTTGCAAGAAGGCTCTGCCTGTCTTAAGAGGCGACTAATGGATAGGACTCGAGTGGTGGAGAGTGTGTGCGTGTGCGTGTGCGTTTGCGTGTGTGCGTTTGTGCCTGTGTGCGTGTGTTTGTGTGTGCGTGTGTGTGTGTCCGGTCAGCTCGCTGAAATGAGAACACGGCCGTGCCAAGAAGGCCCTGCCTGTCGTAAGCGGCGACTAATGCGTAGGAGTCGAGTGGTGAAGAGAGTATGTGTGTAAGTGCGTGTGTGCGTGTGTGTGCGTGTGTGAGTGTGTGTGTGTGTCCAGTCGGCTCTCAGAGATAAGAACACGGCCGTGGCAAGAAGGCCCTGCCTTTCGTAAGAGGCGACTAATGGGTAGGAGTCGAGAGGTGAAGAGTGTATGTGTGTGCGTATGTGCGTGTTTGTGTGTGTGTGAGTGTATGTGTGTGTGCGTGTGTGCGTGCGTGTGTGCATGTGTGTGTGAGTGTGTGTGTGTATGTGTGTGTGTGTGTGTCCCTTCGCTCGCAGAGATAAGAAAAAAGCGGTGGCAAGAAGGCCATGCCTGTCGTAAGAGGCGACTAATGGATAGGAGTCGAGAGGTGGAGAGTGTGTGCGTGTGCGGGTGCGTGTGCGTGTGTGTGTGTGAGTGTGTGTGTGTCCGTTTGGCTTGCAGAGATAAGAACACGGCCGTGGCAAGAAGTCCCTGCCTGTCGTAAGAGGCGACTAATGGGTAGGAGTCGAGAGGTGAAGAGTGTATGTGTGTGTGTACGTGTGTGCGTGTGTGTGTGCGTGTGTGAGTATGTGTGTGTGTCCGTTCGGCTTGCAGAGATAAGAATACGTCCGTGGCAAGAAGGTCATGCCAGTCTTAAGAGGCGACTAATGGATAGGAGTCGAAAGGTGGAGAGTGTATATGTGTGTGTGCGCGTGTGTGCGTGCGTGTGTGTGTGTGTTCTTGTATGTGTGTGTGTGAGTGTGTGTGTCCGGTCGGCTCGCAGAGATAAGAACATGGCCGTGGCAGGAAGGCCCTGCCTGTCGTAAGAGGCGACTAATGGGTAGGGGTCGAGAGGTGAAGAGTGTATGTGTGTGTGTGTGTGCGTGTGTGCGTGTGTGTGCGTGTGTGTGTGTATGTGTGTGTGTCCGTCTGGCTTGCAGAGGTAAGAATACGGCCAAGGCAAGAAGACCCTGCCAGTTGTAAGGGGCGACTAATAGGTAGGAGTCGAGAGGTGAAGAGTGTATGTGTGTGTGCGTGTGTGCGTGTGTGTGTGCGTGTGTGAGTATGTGTGTGTGTCCGTTCGGCTTGCAGAGATAAGAACACGGCCGTGGCAAGAAGTCCCTGCCTATCGTAAGAGGCGACTAATAGGTAGGAGTCGAGAGGTGAAGAATGTATGTGTGTGTGCGTGTGGGCGTGTTTGTGTGTGTGTGAGTGTATGTGTGTGTGCGTGTGTGCGTGCGTGTGTGTGTGTTTGTGAGTGTGTGTATGTATGTGTGTGTGTCCCTTCGGCTCGCAGAGATAAGAAAACAGCCGTGGCAAGAAAGCGATGCAAATCGTACGGGGCGACTAATGGATAGGAGTCGAGAGGCGAAGAGTGGGCGACTAATAAGTAGGAGTCGAGAGGTGAAAAGTGTATGTGTGTGTGCGTGTGTGCGTGTGTGTGTGCGTGTGTGAGTATGTGTGTGTGTCCGTTCGGCTTGCAGTGATAAGAACACGGCCAAGGCAAGAAGGCCCTGCCTATCGTAAGAGGCGACTAATAGGTAGGAGTCGAGAGGTGAAGAATGTATGTGTGTGTGCGTGTGGGCGTGTTTGTGTGTGTGTGAGTGTATGTGTGTGTGCGTGTGCGCGTGCGTGTGTGTGTGTGTGTGTTTGTGAGTGTGTGTGTATGTATGTGTGTGTGTGTCCCTTCGGCTCGCAGAGATAAGAAAACAGCCGTGGCAAGAAGGCGATGCAAATCGTACGGGGCGACTAATGGGTAGGAGTCGAGATGTGAAGAGTGGGCGACTAATAAGTAGGAGTCGAGAGGTGAAGAGAGTATGTGTGTGGGTGCGTGTGTGCGTGTGTGTGTGCGTGTTTGTGTATGTGTGTGTGTCCGTTCGGCTCGCAAAGATAAGAACACGGCCGTGGCAAGAAGTCCCTGCCTGTCGTAAGAGGCGACTAATGAATAGGAGTCGAGAGGTGAAGAGTGTATGTGTCTTTGTGTGTGTGCGTGTGTTTGTGCGTGTGTGAGTATGTGTGTGTATGTGTGTGTGTGTGTCCGTTTGGCTTGCAGAGATAAGAATACGGCCGAGGCAAGAACGCCCTGCCTGTCTTAAGAGGCGACTAATGGATATTAGTCGAGAGGTGGAGAGTGTGTGCGTGTGCGTGTACGTGTGCGTGTGTGCGTGTGTGCCTGTGTGCGTGTGTTTGTGTGTGCGTGTGTGTGTGTGTCCTTTCGGCTCGCAGAGATAAGAATACGTCCGTGGCAAGAAGGCCCTGCCTGTCTTAAGAGGCGACTAATGGATAGGAACCGAGAGGTGGAGAATGTGTGCGTGTGCGTGTGTGCGTGTGTGCGTGTGTGCCTGTGTGCGTGTGTTTGTGTGTGCGTGTGTGTGTGTCCGTTTGGCTTGCAGAGATAAGAACACGGCCGTGGCAAGAAGTCCCTGCCTGTCGTAAGAGGCGACTAATGGGTAGGAGTCGAGAGGTGAAGAGAGTACGTGAGTGTGTGCGTGTGTGGGTGTGTGTGTGTTTGTGCGTGTGTAAGTGTGTGTGTGTATGTTTGTGTGTGTCCATTCGGCTCGCAGAGATTAGAATACGGCCGAGGCAACAAGGCAATGCCTGTCGTAAGAGGCGACTAATGGGTAGGAGTCGAGAGGTGAAGAATGTATTTGTGTGTGTGTGTGCGTGTGTGTGCGTGTGTGCGTGCGTGTGTGTGTGAGTGTGTATATGTCCGTTCGGCTTGCAGAGATAAGAATACGGCCGAGGCAAGAATGCCCTGCCTGTCGTAAGTGGCGACTAATTGGTAGGAGTCGAGAGGTGAAGAGTGTATGTGTGTGTGTGTGCGTGTGTGGGTGTGTGTGCGTGCTTGTGTGTGTGAGTGTGTATGTGTCCGTTCGGCTTGCAGAGATAAGAATACGGCCAAGGCAAGAGGGCCCTGCCTGTCGTAAGTGGCGACTAATTGGTAGGAGTCGAGAGGTGAAGAGTGTATGTGTGTGTGTGTGCGTGTGTGGTTGTGTGTGTGTTTGTGCGTGTGTAAGTGTGTGTGTGTATGTATGCGTGTCCATTCGGCTCGCAGAGATTAGAATACGGCCGAGGCAAGAAGGCCTGCCTGTCGTAAGAGGCAACTAATGGGTAGGAGTCGAGAGGTGAAGAGTGTACGTGTGTGTGTGCGTGTGTGCGTGTGTGTGTGCGTGTGTGAGTGTGTGTGTCCGGTCGGCTCGCAGTGATAAGGACACGTCCGTGCCAAGAAAGCCCTGCCTGTCGTAAGCGGCGACTAATGCGTAGGAGTCGAGAGGTGAAGAGTGTATGTGTGTAAGTGCGTGTGTGCGTGTGTGTGCGTGTGTGAGTGTGTGTGTGTCCAGTCGGCTCTCAGAGATAAGAACACGGCCGTGGCAAGAAGGCCCTGCCTTTCGTAAGAGGCGACTAATGGGTAGGAGTCGAGAGGTGAAGAGTGTATGTGTGTGTGAGTGTGCGTGTGTGCGTGTGTGAGTGTGTGTGTGTATTTGTGTGTGTGAGTGTGTGTGTGTCCAGTCGGCTCGCAGAGATAAGAACACGGCCGTGGCAAGAAGGCCCTGCCTGTCGTAAGAGGCGACTAATGGGTAGGAGTCGAGAGGTGAGGAGTGTATGTGTGTGTGAGTGTGCGTGTGTGCGTGTGTGTGCATGTGTGAGTGTGTGTGTGTGTATTTGTGTGTGTGAGTGTGTGTGTCCAGTCGGCTCGCAGAGATACGAACACGGCCGTGGCAAGAAGGCCCTGCCTGTCGTAAGAGGCGACTAATGGGTAGGAGTCGAGTGGTGAAGAGTGTATGTGTGTGTGAGTGTGCGGGTGTGTGCGTGTGTAAGTGTGTGTGTGTATTTGTGTGTGTGAGTGTGTGTGTGTCCAGTCGGCTCGCAGAGATAAGAACACGGCCGTGGCAAGAAGGCCCTGCCTGTCGTAAGAGGCGACTAATGGGTAGAAGTCGAGAGGTGAAGAGTGTATGTGTGTGTGAGTGTGCGTGTGTGCGTGTGTGTGCATGTGTGAGTGTGTGAGTGTATTTGTGTGTGTGAGTGTGTGTGTCCAGTCGGCTCGCAGAGATACGAACACGGCCGTGGCAAGAAGGCCCTGCCTGTCGTAAGAGGCGACTAATGGGTAGGAGTCGAGAGGTGAAGAGTGTATGTGTGTGTGAGTGTGCGTGTGTGCGTGTGTGTGCATGTGTGAGTGTATGTGTGTATTTGTGTGTGTGAGTGTGTGTGTCCAGTCGGCTCGCAGAGATACGAACACGGCCGTGGCAAGAAGGCCCTGCCTGTCGTAAGAGGCGACTAATGGGTAGGAGTCGAGAGGTGAAGAGTGTATGTGTGTGTGAGTGTGCGTGTGTGCGTGTGTGTGCATGTGTGAGTGTGTGTGTGTGTATTTGTGTGTGAGTGTGTGTGTCCGTTCGGCTTGCAGAGATAAGAGCACGACCGAGGCAAGAAGGCCCTGCCTATCGTAAGAGGCGACTAATAGGTAGGAGTCAAGAGGTGAAGAGTGTATGTGTATGTGTGCGTGTGTGCGTGTGTGCGTGTGTGTGTGTGTGTGTGTATGTGTGTGTATCCCTTCGGCTCGCAGAGATAAGAATACGTCCGTGGCAAGAAGGCCATGCTTGCTGTAAGGAGCGACTAAGGGGTAGGAGTCGAGAGGTGAAGCGTGTATGTGTGTGTGTGTGTATGTGTGCAAGTGTGTGTGTGTGTGTCCGTTCGGCTCGCAGAGATAGGTATACGTTTGTGGCAAGAAGGCCCTGCCTGTTTTAAGAGGCGACTAATGGATAGGAGTCGAGAGGTGGAGAGTGTGTGCGTGTGGGTGCGTGTGTAAGTGTGTGTGTATGTGTGTGTGTCTGTTTGGCTTGCGGAGATAAAAATACGGCAGAGGCAAGAAGGCCCTGCCTCTTGTAATGGGCGACTAATAAGTAGGAGTCGAAAGGTGAAGAGTGTATGTGTGTGTGTGCGTGTGTGCGTGTGTGTGTGTGCGTGTGTGAGTATGTGTGTGTATTAGTTCGGCTTGCAGAAATAAGAACACGACCGAGGCAAGCAGGCCCTGCCTATCGTAATAGGCGACTAATAGGTAGGAGTAGAGAGGTGAAGAGTGTATGTGTGTGTGTGCGTGTGTGCGTGTGTGTGTGAGTGTGTGAGTATGTGTGTGTGTCCGTTCGTCTTGCAGAAATAAGAACACGGCCGAGGCAAGAAGGCCCTGCCTGTCGTGAGAGGCGACTAATAGGTAGGATTAGAGAGGTGAAGAATGTATGTGTGTGTACGTGTGTGCGTGCGTATGTGCGTGTGTGTGTGTGAGTGTGTGTGTGTATGTGTGTGTGTGTGTCCCTTCGCTCGCAGAGATAAGAAAAAAGCGGTGGCAAGAAGGCCATGCCTGTCGTAAGAGGCGACTAATGGATAGGAGTCGAGAGGTAGAGAGTGTGTGCGTGTGCGTGTGCGTGTGCGTGTGTGTGTGTGTGCGTGTGTGTGTGTGTCCGTTTGGCTTGCAGAGATAAAAACACGGCCGTGGCAAGAAGTCCCTGCCTGTCGTAAGAGGAGAATAATGGGTAGGAGTCGAGAGGTGAAGAGTGTATGTGTGTGTGCGTGTGTGCGTGCGTGTGTGAGTGTGTGTGTGTGTGTGAGTATGTGTGTTTGTTAGTTCGGCTTGCAGAGATAAGAGCACAACCGAGGCAAGAAGGCCCTGCCTATCGTAAGAGGCGACTAATAGGTAGGAGTCGAGAGGTGAAGAGTGTATGTGTGTGTGCGTGTGTGCGTGTATGTGTGTTTGTGCGTGTGTGAGTGTGTGTGTATGAGTGTGTGTGTCCGTTCGGCTTGCAGAGATATGAATACGGCCGGGGCAAGAAGGCCCTGCCTCTCGTAAGAGGCGACTAAAAGGTAGGGGTCGAGAGGTGAAGAGTGTATGTGTGTGTGTGTGTGTGAGTGTGTGTGTTTGTCCGCTCGGCTCGGAGAGATAAGATTACGGCCGTGGCAAGAAGGCCCTACCTGTCTTAAGAGGCGGCTAATGGATAGGAGTCGAGAGGTGGAGAGTGTGTGCGTGTGCGTGTGCGTGTGCATTGGTGCGTGTGTGTGCGTGTGTGCGTGTGTGTGTGTGTTTGTGTGTGCGTGTGTGTGTGTCCGTTCGGCTTGCAGAGATAAGAACACGGCCGTGGCAAGAAGTCCCTGCCTGTCGTAAGAGGAGAATAATGGGCCGAAGTCGAGAGGTGAATAGTGTATGTGTGCTTGCGTGTGTGTGTTTGTGTGTGAGTGTGTGTGTGTGTCCTTTCGGCTCGCAGAGATAAGAATGCGTTCGTTGCAAGAAGGCTCTGCCTGTCTTAAGAGGCGACTAATGGATAGGACTCGAGAGGTGGAGAGTGTGTGCGTGTGCGTGTGCGTTTGCGTGTGTGCGTGTGTTTGTGTGTGCGTGTGTGTGTGTGTCCGGTCAGCTCGCTGAAATGAGAACACGGCCGTGGCAAGAAGGCCCTGCCTGTCGTAAGAGGCGACTAATGGGTAGGAGTCGAGAGGTGAAGAGTGTATGTGTGTGTGTACGTGTGTGCGTGTGTGTGTGCGTGTGTGAGTATGTGTGTGTGTCCGTTCGGCTTGCAGAGATAAGAACACGGCCGTGGCAAGAAGTCCCTGCCTGTCGTAATAGGAGAATAATGGGTAGGAGTCGAGAGGTGAAAAGTGTATGTGTGTGTGTGTGTGTGTGTGCGTGTGTGCGTGTGTGTGTGCGTGTGTGAGTGTGTGTGTCCGGTCGGCTCGCAGTGATAAGGACACGTCCGTGCCAAGAAGGCCCTGCCTGTCGTAAGCGGCGACTAATGCGTAGGAGTCGAGTGGTGAAGAGTGTATGTGTGTAAGTGCGTGTGTGCGTGTGTGTGCGTATGTGAGTGTGTGTGTGTGTCCAGTCGGCTCTCAGAGATAAGAACACGGCCGTGGCAAGAAGGCCCTGCCTTTCGTAAGAGGCGACTAATGGGTAGGAGTCGAGAGGTGAAGAGTGTATGTGTGTGTGAGTGTGCGTGTGTGTGCGTGTGTGAGTGTGTGTGTGTATTTGTGTGTGTGAGTGTGTGTGTGTCCAGTCGGCTCGCAGAGATAAGAACACGGCCGTGGCAAGAAGGCCCTGCCTGTCGTAAGAGGCGACTAATGGGTAGGAGTCGAGAGTTGAAGAGTGTATGTGTGTGTGAGTGTGCGTGTGTGCGTGTGTGTGCATGTGTGAGTGTGTGTGTGTATTTGTGTGTGTGAGTGTGTGTGTCCAGTCGGCTCGCAGAGATACGAACACGGCCGTGGCAAGAAGGCCCTGCCTGTCGTAAGAGGCGACTAATGGGTAGGAGTCGAGTAGTGAAGAGTGTATATGTGTGTGCGTATGTGCGTGTGTGTGCGTGTGAGAGTGTGTGTGTATGTGTGTGTGTGTGTCCGTTCGGCTTGCAGAGATAAGAGCACGACCGAGGCAAGAAGGCCCTGCCTATCGTAAGAGGCGACTAATAGGTAGGAGTCAAGAGGTGAAGAGTGTATGTGTGTGTGTGCGTGTGTGCGTGTGTGTGTGTATGTGTGTGTGTATCCCTTCGGCTCGCAGAGATAAGAATACGTCCGTGGCAAGAAGGCCATGCTTGCTGTAAGGAGCGACTAATGGGTAGGAGTCGAGAGGTGAAGCGTGTATGTGTGTATGTGTGCAAGTGTGTGTGTGTGTGTGTCCGTTCGGCTCGCAGAGATAGGTATACGTCCGTGGCAAGAAGGCCCTGCCTGTCTTAAGAGGCGACTAATGGATAGGAGTCGAGAGGTGAAGAGTGTGTGCGTGTGCGTGTGCGTGTGGGTGCGTGTGTAAGTGTGTGTGTATGTGTGTGTGTCTGTTTGGCTTGCAGAGATAAAAATACGGCAGAGGCAAGAAGGCCCTGCCTCTTGTAATGGGCGACTAATAAGTAGGAGTCGAGAGGTGAAGAGTGTATGTGTGTGTGTGTGCGTGTGTGCGTGTGTGTGTGCGTGTGTGAGTATGTGTGTGTATTAGTTCGGCTTGCAGAAATAAGAACACGACCGAGGCAGGCAGGCCCTGCCTATCGTAAGAGGCGACTAATAGGTAGGAGTCGAGAGGTGAAGAATGTATGTGTGTGTGCGTGTGTACCTGTTTGTGTGTGTGTGAGTGTATGTGTGTGTGCGTGTGTGCGTGCGTGTGTCCGTGTGTAAGTATGTGTGTCCGTGTCCGTTCGTCTTGCAGAAATAAGAACACGGCCGAGGCAAGAAGGCCCTGCCTGTCGTGAGAGGCGACTAATAGGTAGGATTAGAGAGGTGAAGAATGTATGTGTGTATGTGCGTGTGTGCGTGCGTATGTGCGTGTGTGTGTGTGAGTGTGTGTGTGTATGTGTGTGTGTGTGTCCCTTCGCTCGCAGAGATAAGAAAAAAGCGGTGGCAAGAAGGCCATGCCTGTCGTAAGAGGCGACTAATGGATAGGAGTCGAGAGGTGGAGAGTGTGTGCGTGTGCGTGTGCGTGTGCGTGTGCGTGTGTGTGTGTGTGTGTGTGCGTGTGTGTGTGTGTCCGTTTGGCTTGCAGAGATAAAAACACGGCCGTGGCAAGAAGTCCCTGCCTGTCGTAAGAGGAGAATAATGGGTAGGAGTCGAGAGGTGAAGAGTGTATGTGTGTGTGCGTGTGTGCGTGCGTGTGTGAGTGTGTGTGTGTATGTGTGTGTGTCAGTGTGTGTGTGTGTCCAGTCGGCTCGCAGAGATGAGAACACGGCCGTGGCAAGAAGGCACTGCCTGTCGTTAAGAGGCAACTAATGGGTAGGAGTCGAGAGGTGAAGAGTGTATGTGTGTGTGTGTGCGTGTGTGCGTGTGTGTGCGTGTGTGTGTGTGTGTATGTTTGTGTCTGTTTGGCTTGCAGAGATAAGAATACGGCCGAGGCAAGAAGGCCCTGCCTCTTGTAAGGGGCGACTAATAAGTAGGAGTCGAGAGGTGAAGAGTGTATGTGTGTATGCGTGTGTGCGTGTGTGCGTGTGTGCGTGTGTGAGTATGTGTGTTTGTTAGTTCGGCTTGCAGAGATAAGAGCACAACCGAGGCAAGAAGGCCCTGCCTATCGTAAGAGGCGACTAATAGGTAGGAGTCAAGAGGTGAAGAGTGTATGTGTGTGTGTGCGTGTGTGCGTGTGTGTGTGTATGTGTGTGTGTATCCCTTCGGCTCGCAGAGATAAGAATACGTCCGTGGCAAGAAGGCCATGCTTGCTGTAAGGAGCGACTAATGGGTAGGAGTCGAGAGGTGAAGCGTGTATGTGTGTATGTGTGCAAGTGTGTGTGTGTGTGTGTCCGTTCGGCTCGCAGAGATAGGTATACGTCCGTGGCAAGAAGGCCCTGCCTGTCTTAAGAGGCGACTAATGGATAGGAGTCGAGAGGTGAAGAGTGTGTGCGTGTGCGTGTGCGTGTGGGTGCGTGTGTAAGTGTGTGTGTATGTGTGTGTGTCTGTTTGGCTTGCAGAAATAAGAACACGACCGAGGCAAGCAGGCCCTGCCTATCGTAATAGGCGACTAATAGGTAGGAGTCGAGAGGTGAAGAGTGTATGTGTGTGTGCGTGTGTGCGTGTGTGTGTGAGTGTGTGAGTATGTGTGTGTGTCCGTTCGGCTTGCAGAGATAAGAACACCCCCAAGGCAAGAAGGCCCTGCCTATCGTAAGAGGCGACTAATAGGTAGGAGTCGAGAGGTGAAGAATGTATGTGTGTGTGCGTGTGTACCTGTTTGTGTGTGTGTGAGTGTATGTGTGTGTGCGTGTGTGCGTGCGTGTGTCCGTGTGTAAGTATGTGTGTCCGTGTCCGTTCGTCTTGCAGAAATAAGAACACGGCCGAGGCAAGAAGGCCCTGCCTGTCGTGAGAGGCGACTAATAGGTAGGATTAGAGAGGTGAAGAATGTATGTGTGTATGTGCGTGTGTGCGTGCGTATGTGCGTGTGTGTGTGTGAGTGTGTGTGTGTATGTGTGTGTGTGTGTCCCTTCGCTCGCAGAGATAAGAAAACAGCGGTGGCAAGAAGGCCATGCCTGTCGTAAGAGGCGACTAATGGATAGGAGTCGAGAGGTGGAGAGTGTGTGCGTGTGCGTGTGCGTGTGCGTGTGCGTGTGTGTGTGTGTGTGCGTGTGTGTGTGTGTCCGTTTGGCTTGCAGAGATAAAAACACGGCCGTGGCAAGAAGTCCCTGCCTGTCGTAAGAGGAGAATAATGGGTAGGAGTCGAGAGGTGAAGAGTGTATGTGTGTGTGCGTGTGTGCGTGCGTGTGTGAGTGTGTGTGTGTATGTGTGTGTGTCAGTGTGTGTGTGTGTCCAGTCGGCTCGCAGAGATGAGAACACGGCCGTGGCAAGAAGGCACTGCCTGTCGTTAAGAGGCAACTAATGGGTAGGAGTCGAGAGGTGAAGAGTGTATGTGTGTGTGTGTGCGTGTGTGCGTGTGTGTGCGTGTGTGTGTGTGTGTATGTTTGTGTCTGTTTGGCTTGCAGAGATAAGAATACGGCCGAGGCAAGAAGGCCCTGCCTCTTGTAAGGGGCGACTAATAAGTAGGAGTCGAGAGGTGAAGAGTGTATGTGTGTATGCGTGTGTGCGTGTGTGCGTGTGTGCGTGTGTGAGTATGTGTGTTTGTTAGTTCGGCTTGCAGAGATAAGAGCACAACCGAGGCAAGAAGGCCCTGCCTATCGTAAGAGGCGACTAATAGGTAGGAGTCGAGAGGTGAAGAGTGCATGTGTGTGTGCGTGTGTGTGCGTGTGAGCGTGCGTGTGTGTGTGAGTATGTGTGTGTGTCCGTTCGGCTTGCAGAGATAAGAATACGGCCGAGGCAAGAAGGCCCTGCCTGTCGTAAGTGGCGACTAATTGGTAGGAGTCGAGAGGTGAAGAGTGTATATGTGTGTGTGCGTGTGTGCGTGTGTGTGCGTGTGTGCGTGCGTGTGTGTGTGAGTGTGTGCGTCCGTTCGGCTTGCAGAGATAAGAATACGGCCGAGGCAAGAAGGCCCTGCCTGTCGTAAGTGGCGACTAATGGGTAGGAGTCGAGAGGTGAAGAGTTTATTTGTGTGTGTGTGTGTGTGTGCGTGTGTGTGCGTGTGTGCGTGCGTGTGTGTGTGAGTGTGTGTGTGTCCGTTCGGCTTGCAGAGATAAGAATACGGCCGCGGCAAGAAGGCCCTGCCTGTCGTAAGTGGCGACTAATTGGTAGGAGTCGAAAGGTGAAGAGTGTATGTGTGTGTGCGTGTGTGCGTGTGTGTGCGTGTGTAAGTGTGTGTGTATGTGTGTGTGTCTGTTTGGCTTGCAGAGATAAGAATACAGCCGAGGCAAGAAGGCCCTGCCTGTCGTGAGAGGCGACTAATAGGTAGGATTAGAGAGGTGAAGAATGTATGTGTGTGCGTATGTGCGTGTTTGTGTGTGTGTGAATGTATGTGTGTGTGCGTGTGTGCGTGCGTGTGTGCATGTGTGTGTGAATGTGTGTGTGTATGTGTGTGTGTGTGTCCCTTCGCTCGCAGAGATGAGAAAAAAGCGGTGGCAAGAAGGCCATGCCTGTCGTAAGAGGCGACTAATGGATAGGAGTCGAGAGGTGGAGAGTGTGTGCGTGTGCGGGTGCGTGTGCGTGTGTGTGTGTGTGCGTGTGTGTGTGTCCGTTTGGCTGGCAGAGATAAGAACACGGCTGTGGCAAGAAGTCCCTGCCTGTCGTAAGAGGAGAATAATGGGTAGGAGTCGAGAGGTGAAGAGTGTATGTATGTGTGTGCGTGTGTGCGTGCGTGTGTGAGTGTGTGTGTGTGTATGTGTGTGTGTCAGTGTGTGTGTGTGTCCGGTCGGCTCGCAGAGATGAGAACACGGCCGTGGCAAGAAGGCACTGCCTGTCGTTAAGAGGCGACTAATGGGTAGGAGTCGAGAGGTGAAGAGTGTATGTGTGTGTGCGTGTGTGCGTGCGTGTGTGCGTGTGTAAGTATGTGTGTGTGTGTCCGTTCGTCTTGCAGAAATAAGAACACGGCCGAGGCAAGAAGGCCCTGCCTGTCGTGAGAGGCGACTAATAGGTAGGATTAGAGAGGTGAAGAATGTATGTGTGTGTGCGTGTGTGCGTGCGTATGTGCGTGTGTGTGTGTGAGTGTGTGTGTGTGTGTGTGTATGTGTGTGTGTGTCCCTTCGCTCGCAGAGATAAGAAAAAAGCGGTGGCAAGAAGGCCATGCCTGTCGTAAGAGGCGACTAATGGATGGGAGTCGAGAGGTAGAGAGTGTGTGCGTGTGCGTGTGCGTGTGCGTGTGCGTGTGTGTGTGTGTTCGTGTGTGTGTGTGTGTCCGTTTGGCTTGCAGAGATAAAAACACGGCCGTGGCAAGAAGTCCCTGCCTGTCGTAAGAGGAGAATAATGGGTAGGAGTCGAGAGGTGAAGAGTGTATGTGTGTGTGCGTGTGTGCGTGCGTGTGTGAGTGTGTGTGTGTATGTGTGTGTGTCAGTGTGTGTGTGTGTGTCCGGTCGGCTCGCAGAGATGAGAACTCGGCCGTGGCAAGAAGTCACTGCCTGTCGTTAAGAGGCAACTAATGGGTAGGAGTCGAGAGGTGAAGAGTGTATGTGTGTGTGTGTGCGTGTGTGCGTGTGTGTGCGTGTGTGTGTATATATGTTTGTGTCTGTTTGGCTTGCAGAGATAAGAATACGGCCGAGGCAAGAAGGCCCTTCCTCTTGTAAGGGGCGACTAATAAGTAGGAGTCGAGAGGTAAAGAGTGTATGTGTGTATGCGTGTGTGCGTGTGTGCGTGTGTGAGTATGTGTGTTTGTTAGTTCGGCTTGCAGAGATAAGAGCACAACCGAGGCAAGAAGGCCCTGCCTATCGTAAGAGGCGACTAATTGGTAGGAGTCGAGAGGTAAAGAGTGTATGTGTGTGTGTTCGTGTGTGCGTGTGTGTGCGTGTGTGCGTGCGTGTGTGTGTGAGTGTGTGCGTCCGTTCGGCTTGCAGAGATAAGAATACAGCCGAGGCAAGAAGGCCCTGCCTGTCGTAAGTGGCGACTAATGGGTAGGAGTCGAGAGGTGAAGAGTGTATTTGTGTGTGTGTGCGTGCGTGTGTGTGCGTGTGTGCGTGCGTGTGTGTGTGAGTGTGTGTGTGTCCGTTCGGCTTGCAGAGATAAGAATACGGCCGCGGCAAGAAGGCCCTGCCTGTCGTAAGTGGCGACTAATTGGTAGGAGTCGAGAGGTGAAGAGTGTATGTGTGTGTGTGCGTGTGTGCGTGTGTGTGCGTGTGTAAGTGTGTGTGTATGTGTGTGTGTCTGTTTGGCTTGCAGAGATAAGAATACGGCCGAGGCAAGAAGGCCCTGCATGTCGTGAGAGGCGACTAATAGGTAGGATTAGAGAGGTGAAGAATGTATGTGTGTGCTTATGTGCGTGTTTGTGTGTGTGAGTGTATGTGTGTGTGCGTGTGTGCGTGCGTGTGTGCATGTGTGTGTGAGTGTGTGTGTGTATGTGTGTGTGTGTGTGTCCCTTCGCTCGCAGAGATAAGAAAAAAGCGGTGGCAAGAAGGCCATGCCTGTCGTAAGAGGCGACTAATGGATAGGAGTCGAGAGGTGGAGAGTGTGTGCGTGTGCGGGTGCGTGTGCGTGTGTGGGTGTGTGAGTGTGTGTGTGTCCGTTTGGCTTGCAGAGATAAGAACACGGCCGTGGCAAGAAGTCCCTGCCTGTCGTAAGAGGAGAATAATGGGTAGGAGTCGAGAGGTGAAGAGTGTATGTATGTGTGTGCCTGTGTGCGTGCGTGTGTGAGTGTGTGTGTATGTGTGTGTGTCAGTGTGTGTGTGTGTCCGGTCGGCTCGCAGAGATGAGAACACGGCCGTGGCAAGAAGGCACTGCCTGTCGTTAAGAGGCGACTAATGGGTAGGAGTCGAGAGGTGAAGAGTGTATGTGTGTGTGTGCGTGTGTGCGTGTGTGTGCGTGTGTGTGTATGTGTGTGTGTCTGTTTGGCTTGCAGAGATAAGAATACGGCCAAGGCAAGAAGGTCCTGCCTCTTGTAAGGGGCGACTAATAAGTAGGAGTCGAGAGGTGAAGAGTGTATGTGTGTATGCGTGTGTGCGTGTGTGAGTATGTGTGTGTGTTAGTTCGGCTTGCAGAGATAAGAGCACAACCGAGGCAAG
The DNA here is from genome assembly GCF_040954645.1 of Diabrotica undecimpunctata. NCBI lineage: Eukaryota > Metazoa > Arthropoda > Insecta > Coleoptera > Chrysomelidae > Diabrotica > Diabrotica undecimpunctata. The sequence goes on along the minus strand of NW_027311908.1, from coordinate 363,277 downwards.
AAGGCCCTGCCTATCGTAAGAGGCGACTAATAGGTAGGAGTCGAGAGGTGAAGAGTGTATGTGTGTGTGTGCGTGTGTGCGTGTGTGTGCGTGTGAGCGTGCGTGTGTGTGTGAGTCTGTGTGTGTCCGTTCGGCTTGCAGAGATAAGAATACGGCCGAGGCAAGAAGGCCCTGCCTGTCGTAAGTGGCGACTAATGGGTAGGAGTCGAGAGGTAAAGAGTGTATTTGTGTGTGTGTGTGTGTGTGTGTGCGTGTGTGTGCGTGTGTGCGTGCGTGTGTGTGTGAGTGTGTGTGTGTCCGTTCGGCTTGCAGAGATAAGAATACGGCCGAGGCAAGAAGGCCCTGCCTGTCGTAAGTGGCGACTAATTGGTAGGAGTCGAGAGGTGAAGAGTGTATGTGTGTGTGTGCGTGTGTGCGTGTGTGTGCGTGTGTAAGTGTGTGTGTATGTGTGTGTGTCTGTTTGGCTTGCAGAGATAAGAATACGGCCGAGGCAAGAAGGCCCTCTCTCTTGTAAGGGGCGACTAATAGGTAGGAGTCGAAAGGTGAATAGTGTATGTGTGTGTGTGTGTGCGTGTGTGGGTGTGTGTGTGTTTGTGCGTGTGTAAGTGTGTGTGTATGTATGTGTGTGTCCATTCGGCTCGCAGAGATTAGAATACGGCCGAGGCATGAAGGCCATTGTAACGGGATTTAATTAAGCAACAGATTCAAGTAATCTTTTTAATACCGTGACACATTTGCGAAAATATATTATTTGTTTACGACATCGAAAATATCGTTGTAACGAGGACACACTCTGACCTAGTGAAATTTGCAATGTAATCAAAAGCTTCTTAAATAACGTGTATCAATTAACAAATAACAAACGTATTATCATAACAAACTAACGTGTGTTAAATAGCTGGAAATCACGGGATTAGGAGTATTATTATCAATGTTGTTAAGAATGAAGAATCAAGAGAACGGTCTAAGTTAGTCAAAGTCAACTGAGTACTATCTAGTATTGTACTTAGATAACCAATAAACTAAATCATGAGTATCTAGTGTATTTTAAATAAATCTACCATACGAGACGATAAGCGAAGCATTATTTATTACATGGCGATCCTGAAGTGGTAGAAACCAGGAATCTTCCAGAAATCTTCATCCAGAGAAGCTCAAGATGAGAGGAATAACATACTGGAAATTTAAATGGAAATTTACATAATAGATGATATATGGAACCCACTGTGGAAAATGCATCTGCAGGTAAGGAAATGCATCTGATAATGGACAATAAATGGGAAAAATGGATAAATGGACAAATGTGAATTATCAAAAACAATATGTGAAATATATTATGTAAGTAAATATTATTTTTTATCCCTTATGTAAATTATGCAGTCTAACAGAAATTATTACTTAGTATTTGAATATAAGAATTTAACTAATTCAAGTTCAGAATGTTGAGTACACAATTTTTATGGCTTTTAAAAGTACAGAATATAATTTATTTTTTTTAAATTATCGCTAAATAACTGTTTATATATCAAATTCTATTTATTTTTATTTCTATTTTTTAATGAAACAAATATGTGACATATAATTTTATTTGCTTAAGGTATAGTTTTAAAAATATTTATATTTGACCATGAAAATATACTGTGACTAAGTCGGAAAATATTAAATTACGACATGAATTTGCTTAAATGACAAATTCTTCAATTAATATAGACGAAGAAATCGGATATGACTTTTTATTTTACTATTTAGCTACAATAAATTAGGATATTTAGAATTATTGTTACATTTATAAGGAAGAAAAACGAATTTAAAAGAACTTTCAAAGACAATTTACCATGGCATCAGAAAAATTTTCATTATGTTGGAACAATTTCCACGAAAATATGAGTTCAGGAATAAATTCATTATGGAAGAGTCAAGATTTTGTAGACGTAACGCTTTCAGCACAAGGAAAATGCATAAAAGCGCATAAAATGGTTCTTTCGGTTTGTAGCCCATATTTTAAAGAAATTTTTATGTCAAATCCCTGTCAACATCCTATAGTAATTTTGACAAACGTGACTCACGAAGCACTAAGAGACTTATTACAATTTATATACCATGGAGAAGTACAAATTAGACAAGAAGATTTAAATACATTCATTGAAATGGCCGAATCATTGCAAATACAAGGACTCACTGGAGATAGAAAAGTTTTAAATGATAATAACATTATGGAAATTTCGGATAAAGAATATACTCAAAATGTAAAAGATTTTAAACCAGTTTCTCTACCTGTGACAAAGAAACAACAACCTATAAAGAAGGAAGAACATAGCGACACAGAGCAAGAAATAAGTATGGCTCTTACAACAAACGAATTTTTAAATATCGCAAGCAAGGTGTTACCCAGCGAGTTTGATGGAAAAGCAGGTAAACTGCAATCATTTTTAGATGCACTAGAACTCCTTGAGAAAATAGCGATAGGACACGAGGAGACAGCGACAACATTAATAAAGACAAGATTAACCAATAAGGCCAGAAACGTTATAGCTACAGAGGATACAATCGCAAGAATAGCAGAGGTACTGAAGAGAGAACTGAGAGGCGACAGTCCAAAGACGGTAATAGCTAAATTGGCGAAGAAAAGACAAGGACATAAAGATGCAGAGGTCTATGCATCTGAAGTTGAAGACTTAGCGGAACAGCTAAAAGTTGCATACGTAGCGGAAGGAATGTCATTGGAACTAGCGAAAAAATACACAACAGAGGCAGTAGTAGCTACAATGAAACGCAACGTCAACACAGAAAAAGCTAAATTTATTTTAGAAGCATGTAACTTTTCAACCACACAAGAGGTAATGTACAAATTTTTATCGATCGACGAGACAGAAGATAACACACAAGGAAAAGTGTTAAATTACAGGAACAAATACGATTTTGATATGAGAAAAGAAAGGAAGAATACAATATATGGATATTATAAAAATAAATTAGAAGAAAGAAAACAATATAGAAACAAAAATTATAGAAATATAAGTGAATATGAAAGATATAATACGAGGATATATCGTAATAGAAACAGAGCAGATTGGCAATCACAACGAAGAACAAAGAATAGTCAATGGACACAGGTGAGATGCCACAGAAATAGAGGCACAGCAAGATCATATTACGCACCGCATGCGAATATGATTGACATAAATGTAGGCAAACTGCATATGGTTCAACATTAATGGTTGAAACCTACGTCGAGCAGGAGGCTGCTAAGAGGATAAGCTAGGGTGGTACTTGAATCCCAACCCGCTGAGAGTTCTGCGGCTCCAGCACGACAATACAGTAACTACAGAATGGATTAAAATTGCGGAACGAATTTTGAATAATGATTTTTTTAATGAAGTAAATGGAAAAATGATTGAAAAAGAAGTTTGTCACAATGAAAGACGATTCCCTACAATTATTTTATTTATATGCAAGAGAAGAAAATATGTTAAGTAAATTAAGTAAGCACAAAGGCGAAAAATGATGAACAGATTATTTTGAAAAGTATATGTCAGTATTATTATATATTTGGAGAAATTAATTTCGAGATCGAACCGAAAAACAGAAGAAAAAGTTACAGCAATAGAGAAACCAGAAGTTGAGAATTAATTTACAGTAGGATTAATAGATAAACCGATTAAAATTATGTTTCCTATACGAATCATAAATGTAAATAATCGAGACATATAAATTAGATGTTTAATTCCGAAGATACAAAACCAGGAAAAATTTTTTATATATTTTATATGGAAGAAACACGGCAAAGAGTAAAAAAGAGTCGAACAACTATTAAGCACAGTAAAAACTATCAATATTGAAAGAAAACGGCCCATCGAAAAAAAATGCAAAATATGCAGATGTTTTTTATTTTGGAAAAGACCCAGATGTACAAGCAAAAGTTAGTTTGTAAAAGACGAGAAACCAAACAATAAACAAACAAAAAACCATAAATATAATAATTTCATTACGAAAGCAAACACAGTATTAGTCATAAAAACATTACATAATGACATTAGGTTAATAGTATGATATTTGATATAGTTTGAATGTACTTAGTAAGCAATTTCATAAACTTTGAAATTAGTACAATGTAACTGACCAGGTTAAATATTTTATTATTATGATCCGTGTTTAAAATTTTATTTACAATGCAAGAAAAATTTAATAAGCCCAAGATATATCTAATAAGCCCCGGTTATGCAATTCCCCGATTTATCGATGAAAAACAAATTTATTTTAAGGATTTATGCTTCAGGAATAGCATTAGGAGACTTGTTGAGATTTTGGCTCACAAATATGAGTGCAGAAGATTATAAAGAAAATGATAATAATGAAAAATGAGAATAAGAAGAGATGAAAAATAAGAATCAGCCAATTCTTAATGAAATACGAAAAGATTAAAAAAAAAATAATTTTTTAAGGAAAAGGTATAAAAATTTGTATAGTATAAGATAAACATAATACAATCAATACATAATATAGTACAAGATAAGCAGGTCAAGAAGAGTTATGATTAATGACTTCCACATGTTAGAGGAAGGATATGGAAGAATAAATAGGATATATTAAATACAGGAATATAAGTTAATACTATTTGTGGAACGAATTACGAAGAAATGTTGAGAAATATGTGAAATGTGAAGAGATGCGACGACTGCCAAAGGCATAAGCAGTAAATCATAAACAAAGAACGTATTGACGTACAATGCGAATTAAGCAACTACGTAGAAGAATATGTAATAGAAAATAAAATAAGCCAAAACAGTAGCCAAATTATTGGTAAAAAAAATTTATCTTGAGGTATGGAGTACCCAGAAAAATAATAGCAGACCAAGGCACAAAGTTTATAGCTAGAATAATGAAGGAAACAATACTTTCTACAATTAGAGTCAATGAATATACTCGTAATATATACATGTACTTTTGAATGCAAATATTATATGAAAATATATTTAAATGTATATAATGTGTCAATATAGTTTTAAGTTCGTACAATATAATATTTAAAATGTGTATAACAAAAAGAAAAATGTTAGACTGTATAGTAGTAGTTAAACAAAAGAAATAGGGATAAATGAATAAAACCACAAAACTTTATTGTGAGATGTCAAAGTTATTAATAGTGTATATGAAAAGTGAACAGAACTATTACTTGGTACCAAGAATTAATGCAAGAATTAATGCAAGAATTAATTTAAGATTTTATTATTATAAATTTTTATTTATTATTTAAAATATGTAAAGGTTATTGTAAATATTATGTGCACATAATAGGGGGTAAGATATAATATGTAATATAATCTAAATGATTTAACGTTAAAAAAAACGTAGGTAAAATATTAAGCTAATATAAGGCATAATAAAGGATAATAAACAGCATATTACAAGGGAACAATCATGGTAACTTTATAATATGCTGATGTTAGGTTAGGCGAGGTTACTAAATTGAAAAAAAATTTTTTTAGATATAAGGAAATATGTACCAAAAATTTGTATATAATTCTATAAATATGTGTATGTAAATACTGAATGTAAATAATGTATATATGTACAGTAATCAGTTGATGATGACACGAAAAATTTTCTTTTTTCGGAAGGGAAGAGTAGAAACAGTTCATGTAATTGATTGAAAACGAACAGCACTCAGAAAATTTTTCTTCAGAGGGATAGGGATGTAACGGGATTTAATTAAGCATCAGATTCAAGTAATCTTTTTAATACCGTGACACATTTGCGAAAATATATTATTTGTTTACGACATCGAAAATATCGTTGTAACGAGGACACACTCTGACCTAGTGAAATTTGCAATGTAATCAAAAGCTTCTTAAATAACGTGTATCAATTAACAAATAACAAACGTATTATCATACCAAACTAACGTGTGTTAAATAGCTGGAAATCACGGGATTAGGAGTATTATTATCAATGTTGTTAAGAATGAAGAATCAAGAGAACGGTCTAAGTTAGTCAAAGTCAACTGAGTACTATCTAGTATTGTACTTAGATAACCAATAAACTAAATCATGAGTATCTAGTGTATTTTAAATAAATCTACCATACGAGACGATAAGCGAAGCATTATTTATTACACCATGCCTGTCGTAAGAGGCAACTAATGGGTAGGAGTCGAGAGGTGAAAAGTGTTTTTGTGTGTGTGCGTGTGTGTGCGTGTGTATGTGTCCGTTCGGCTTGCAGAGATAAGAATACGGCCGAGGCAAGAAGGCCTTGCCTGTCGTAAGAGGCGACTAATGGGTAGGAGTCGAGAGGTGAAGAGTGTATGTTAGTGTGCGTGTGTGCGTGTGTGTGTTTGTCCGCTCGGCTCGCAGAGATAAATTACGGCCGTGGCAAGAAGGCCCTACCTGTCTTAAGAGGCGGCTAATGGATAGGAGTCGAGAGGTGGAGAGTGTGTGCGTGTGCGTGTGCGTGTGCGTGTGCGTGTGCGTGGGTGCGTGTGTGTGCGTGTGTGCGTGTGTGTGTGTGTGTGGGCGACTAATGGATAGGAGTCGAGAGGCGAAGAGTGGGCGACTAATAAGTAGGAGTCGAGAGGTGAAAAGTGGGCGACTAATAAGTAGGAGTCGAGAGGTGAAAAGTGTATGTGTGTGTGCGTGTGTGCGTGTGTGTGTGCGTGTGTGAGTATGTGTGTGTGTTAGTTCGGCTTGCAGAGATAAAAACACGACCGAGGCAAGAAGGCCCTGCCTATCGTAAGAGGCGACTAAAAGGTAGGGGTCGAGAGGTGAAGAGTGTATGTGTGTGTGTGTGTGTGAGTGTGTGTGTTTGTCTGCTCGGCTCGCAGAGATAAGATTACGGCCGTGGCAAGAAGGCCCTACCTGTCTTAAGAGGCGGCTAATGAATAGGAGTCGAGAGGTGGAGAGTGTGTGCGTGTGCGTGTGCGTGTGCGTGTGCGTGTGCGTGGGAGCGTGTGTGTGCGTGTGTGCGTGTGTGTGTGTGTGGGCGACTAATGGATAGGAGTCGAGAGGCGAAGAGTGGGCGACTAATAAGTAGGAGTCGAGAGGTGAAAAGTGTATGTGTGTGTGCGTGTGTGCGTGTGTGTGTGCGTGTGTGAGTATGTGTGTGTGTTAGTTCGGCTTGCAGAGATAAAAACACGACCGAGGCAAGAAGGCCCTGCCTATCGTAAGAGGCGACTAATAGGTAGGAGTCGAGAGGTGAAGAATGTATGTGTGTGTGCGTGTGGGCGTGTTTGTGTGTGTGTGAGTGTATGTGTGTGTGCGTGTGTGCGTGTGTGTGTGTGTGGGCGACTAATGGATAGGAGTCGAGAGGCGAAGAGTGGGCGACTAATAAGTAGGAGTCGAGAGGTGAAAAGTGGGCGACTAATAAGTAGGAGTCGAGAGGTGAAAAGTGTCTGTGTGTGTGCGTGTGTTTGTGCGTGTGTGAGTGTGTGTGTATGAGTGTGTGTGTCCGTTCGACTTGCAGAGATATGAATACGGCCGGGGCAAGAAGGCCCTGCCTCTCGTAATAGGCGACTAAAAGGTAGGGGTCGAGAGGTGAAGAGTGTATGTGTGTGTGTGTGTGTGAGTGTGTGTGTTTGTCCGCTCGGTTCGCAGAGATAAGATTACGGCCGTGGCAAGAAGGCCCTACCTGTCTTAAGAGGCGGCTAATGGATAGGAGTCGAGAGGTGGAGAGTGTGTGCGTGTGCGTGTGCGTGTGCGTGTGCGTGTGCGTGGGTGCGTGTGTGTGCGTGTGTGCGTGTGTGTGTGTGTGGGCGACTAATGGATAGGAGTCGAGAGGCGAAGAGTGGGCGACTAATAAGTAGGAGTCGAGAGGTGAAAAGTGGGCGACTAATAAGTAGGAGTCGAGAGGTGAAAAGTGTATGTGTGTGTGCGTGTGTGCGTGTGTGTGTGCGGGTGTGAGTATGTGTGTGTGTTAGTTCGGCTTGCAGAGATAAAAACACGACCGAGGCAAGAAGGCCCTGCCTATCGTAAGAGGCGACTAATAGGTAGGAGTCGAGAGGTGAAGAATGTATGTGTGTGTGCGTGTGGGCGTGTTTGTGTGTGTGTGAGTGTATGTGTGTGTGCGTGTGTGCGTGCGTGTGTGTGTGTGTTTGTGAGTGTGTGTGTATGTATGTGTGTGTGTCCCTTCGGCTCGCAGAGATAAGAAAACAGCCGTGGCAAGAAAGCGATGCAAATCGTACGGGGCGACTAATGGATAGGAGTCGAGAGGCGAAGAGTGGGCGACTAATAAGTAGGAGTCGAGAGGTGAAAAGTGTATGTGTGTGTGCGTGTGTGTGTGCGTGTGTGAGTATGTGTGTGTGTCCGTTCGGCTTGCAGTGATAAGAACACGGCCAAGGCAAGAAGGCCCTGCCTATCGTAAGAGGCGACTAATAGGTAGGAGTCGAGAGGTGAAGAATGTATGTGTGTGTGCGTGTGGGCGTGTTTGTGTGTGTGTGAGTGTATGTGTGTGTGCGTGTGCGCGTGCGTGTGTGTGTGTGTGTTTGTGAGTGTGTGTGTATGTATGTGTGTGTGTGTCCCTTCGGCTCGCAGAGATAAGAAAACAGCCGTGGCAAGAAGGCGATGCAAATCGTACGGGGCGACTAATGGGTAGGAGTCGAGATGTGAAGAGTGGGCGACTAATAAGTAGGAGTCGAGAGGTGAAGAGAGTATGTGTGTGGGTGCGTGTGTGCGTGTGTGTGTGCGTGTGTGTGTTTGTGTGTGTGTCCGTTCGGCTCGCAAAGATAAGAACACGGCCGTGGCAAGAAGTCCCTGCCTGTCGTAAGAGGCGACTAATGAATAGGAGTCGAGAGGTGAAGAGTGTATGTGTCTTTGTGTGTGTGCGTGTGTTTGTGCGTGTGTGAGTATGTGTGTGTATGTGTGTGTGTGTGTGTCCGTTTGGCTTGCAGAGATAAGAATACGGCCGAGGCAAGAACGCCCTGCCTGTCTTAAGAGGCGACTAATGGATATTAGTCGAGAGGTGGAGAGTGTGTGCGTGTGCGTGTACGTGTGCGTGTGTGCGTGTGTGCCTGTGTGCGTGTGTTTGTGTGTGCGTGTGTGTGTGTGTGTCCTTTCGGCTCGCAGAGATAAGAATACGTCCGTGGCAAGAAGGCCCTGCCTGTCTTAAGAGGCGACTAATGGATAGGAATCGAGAGGTGGAGAATGTGTGCGTGTGCGTGTGTGCCTGTGTGCGTGTGTGCCTGTGTGCGTGTGTTTGTGTGTGCGTGTGTGTGTGTCCGTTTGGCTTGCAGAGATAAGAACACGGCCGTGGCAAGAAGTCCCTGCCTGTCGTAAGAGGCGACTAATGGGTAGGAGTCGAGAGGTGAAGAGAGTACGTGAGTGTATGCGTGTGTGGGTGTGTGTGTGTTTGTGCGTGTGTAAGTGTGTGTGTGTATGTTTGTGTGTGTCCATTCGGCTCGCAGAGATTAGAATACGGCCGAGGCAACAAGGCAATGCCTGTCGTAAGAGGCGACTAATGGGTAGGAGTCGAGAGGTGAAGAATGTATTTGTGTGTGTGTGTGCGTGTGTGTGCGTGTGTGCGTGCGTGTGTGTGTGAGTGTGTATATGTCCGTTCGGCTTGCAGAGATAAGAATACGGCCGAGGCAAGAATGCCCTGCCTGTCGTAAGTGGCGACTAATTGGTAGGAGTCGAGAGGTGAAAAGTGTTTTTGTGTGTGTGCGTGTGTGTGCGTGTGTGCGTGCTTGTGTGTGTGAGTGTGTATGTGTCCGTTCGGCTTGCAGAGATAAGAATACGGCCAAGGCAAGAGGGCCCTGCCTGTCGTAAGTGGCGACTAATTGGTAGGAGTCGAGAGGTGAAGAGTGTATGTGTGTGTGTGTGTGTGTGCGTGTGTGGGTGTGTGTGTGTTTGTGCGTGTGTAAGTGTGTGTGTGTATGTATGCGTGTCCATTCGGCTCGCAGAGATTAGAATACGGCCGAGGCAAGAAGGCCTGCCTGTCGTAAGGGGCAACTAATGGGTAGGAGTCGAGAGGTGAAGAGTGTACGTGTGTGTTTGCGTGTGTGCGTGTGTGTGTGCGTGTGTGAGTGTGTGTGTCCGGTCGGCTCGCAGTGATAAGGACACGTCCGTGCCAAGAAGGCCCTGCCTGTCGTAAGCGGCGACTAATGCGTAGGAGTCGAGAGGTGAAGAGTGTATGTGTGTAAGTGCGTGTGTGCGTGTGTGTGCGTGTGTGAGTGTGTGTGTGTCCAGTCGGCTCTCAGAGATAAGAACACGGCCGTGGCAAGAAGGCCCTGCCTTTCGTAAGAGGCGACTAATGGGTAGGAGTCGAGAGGTGAAGAGTGTATGTGTGTGTGAGTGTGCGTGTGTGTGCGTGTGTGAGTGTGTGTGTGTATTTGTGTGTGTGAGTGTGTGTGTGTCCAGTCGGCTCGCAGAGATAAGAACACGGCCGTGGCAAGAAGGCCCTGCCTGTCGTAAGAGGCGACTAATGGGTAGGAGTCGAGAGGTGAAGAGTGTATGTGTGTGTGAGTGTGCGTGTGTGCGTGTGTGTGCATGTGTGAGTGTGTGTGTGTATTTGTGTGTGTGAGTGTGTGTGTCCAGTCGGCTCGCAGAGATACGAACACGGCCGTGGCAAGAAGGCCCTGCCTGTCGTAAGAGGCGACTAATGGGTAGGAGTCGAGTGGTGAAGAGTGTATGTGTGTGTGAGTGTGCGTGTGTGTGCGTGTGTGTGCGTGTGTAAGTGTGTGTGTATGTGTGTGTGTCTGTTTGGCTTGCAGAGATAAGAATACGGCCGAGGCAAGAAGGCCCTCTCTCTTGTAAGGGGCGACTAATAGGTAGGAGTCGAAAGGTGAATAGTGTATGTGTGTGTGTGTGTGTGTGCGTGTGTGGGTGTGTGTGTGTTTGTGCGTGTGTAAGTGTGTGTGTATGTATGTGTGTGTCCATTCGGCTCGCAGAGATTAGAATACGGCCGAGGCAAGAAGGCCATGCCTGTCGTAAGAGGCAACTAATGGGTAGGAGTCGAGAGGTGAAAAGTGTTTTTGTGTGTGTGCGTGTGTGTGCGTGTGTATGTGTCCGTTCGGCTTGCAGAGATAAGAATACGGCCGAGGCAAGAAGGCCTTGCCTGTCGTAAGAGGTGACTAATGGGTAGGAGTCGAGAGGTGAAGAGTGAATGTTTGTGTGCGTGTGTGCGTGTGTGTTTGTCCGCTCGGCTCGCAGAGATAAATTACGGCCGTGGCAAGAAGGCCCTACCTGTCTTAAGAGGCGGCTAATGGATAGGAGTCGAGAAGTGGAGAGTGTGTGCGTGTGCGTGTGCGTGTGCGTGTGCGTGTGCGTGGGTGCGTGTGTGTGCGTGTGTGCGTGTGTGTGTGTGTGGGCGACTAATGGATAGGAGTCGAGAGGCAAAGAGTGGGCGACTAATAAGTAGGAGTCGAGAGGTGAAAAGTGGGCGACTAATAAGTAGGAGTCGAGAGGTGAAAAGTGTATGTGTGTGTGCGTGTGTGCGTGTGTGTGTGCGTGTGTGAGTATGTGTGTGTGTTAGTTCGGCTTGCAGAGATAAAAACACGACCGAGGCAAGAAGGCCCTGCCTATCGTAAGAGGCGACTAATAGGTAGGAGTCGAGAGGTGAAGAATGTATGTGTGTGTGCGTGTGGGCGTGTTTGTGTGTGTGTGAGTGTATGTGTGTGTGCGTGTGTGCGTGCGTGTGTGTGTGTGTTTGTGAGTGTGTGTGTATGTATGTGTGTGTGTCCCTTCGGCTCGCAGAGATAAGAAAACAGCCGTGGCAAGAAAGCGATGCAAATCGTACGGGGCGACTAATGGATAGGAGTCGAGAGGCGAAGAGTGGGCGACTAATAAGTAGGAGTCGAGAGGTGAAAAGTGTATGTGTGTGTGCGTGTGTGCGTGTGTGTGTGCGTGTGTGAGTATGTGTGTGTGTCCGTTCGGCTTGCAGTGATAAGAACACGGCCAAGGCAAGAAGGTCCTGCCTATCGTAAGAGGCGACTAATAGGTAGGAGTCGAGAGGTGAAGAATGTATGTGTGTGTGCGTGTGGGCGTGTTTGTGTGTGTGTGAGTGTATGTGTGTGTGCGTGTGCGCGTGCGTGTGTGTGTGTGTGTTTGTGAGTGTGTGTGTATGTATGTGTGTGTGTCCCTTCGGCTCGCAGAGATAAGAAAACAGCCGTGGCAAGAAGGCGATGCAAATCGTACGGGGCGACTAATGGGTAGGAGTCGAGATGTGAAGAGTGGGCGACTAATAAGTAGGAGTCGAGAGGTGAAGAGAGTATGTGTGTGGGTGCGTGTGTGCGTGTGTGTGTGCGTGTGTGTGTATGTGTGTGTGTCCGTTCGGCTCGCAAAGATAAGAACACGGCCGTGGCAAGAAGTCCCTGCCTGTCGTAAGAGGCGACTAATGAATAGGAGTCGAGAGGTGAAGAGTGTATGTGTCTTTGTGTGTGTGCGTGTGTTTGTGCGTGTGTGAGTATGTGTGTGTGTATGTGTGTGTGTGTGTGTGTGTGTGTCCGTTTGGCTTGCAGAGATAAGAATACGGCCGAGGCAAGAACGCCCTGCCTGTCTTAAGAGGCGACTAATGGATATTAGTCGAGAGGTGGAGAGTGTGTGCGTGTGCGTGTACGTGTGCGTGTGTGCGTGTGTGCCTGTGTGCGTGTGTTTGTGTGTGCGTGTGTGTGTGTGTGTCCTTTCGGCTCGCAGAGATAAGAATACGTCCGTGGCAAGAAGGCCCTGCCTGTCTTAAGAGGCGACTAATGGATAGGAATCGAGAGGTGGAGAATGTGTGCGTGTGCGTGTGTGCGTGTGTGCCTGTGTGCGTGTGTTTGTGTGTGCGTGTGTGTGTGTCCGTTCGGCTTGCAGAGATAAGAACACGGCCGTGGCAAGAAGTCCCTGCCTGTCGTAAGAGGCGACTAATGGGTAGGAGTCGAGAGGTGAAGAGAGTACGTGGGTGTGTGCGTGTGTGGGTGTGTGTGTGTTTGTGCGTGTGTAAGTGTGTGTGTGTGTATGTTTGTGTGTGTCCATTCGGCTCGCAGAGATTAGAATACGGCCGAGGCAAGAGGGCCCTGCCTGTCGTAAGTGGCGACTAATTGGTAGGAGTCGAGAGGTGAAGAATGTATTTGTGTGTTTGTGTGCGTGTGTGTGCGTGTGTGCGTGCGTGTGTGTGCGTGTGTGCGTGCGTGTGTGTGTGAGTGTGTATATGTCCGTTCGGCTTGCAGAGATAAGAATACGGCCGAGGCAAGAATGCCCTGCCTGTCGTAAGTGGCGACTAATTGGTAGGAGTCGAGAGGTGAAAAGTGTTTTTGTGTGTATGCGTGTGTGTGCGTGTGTGCGTGCTTGTGTGTGTGAGTGTGTATGTGTCCG
>NW_027311908.1:335000-345000 GCF_040954645.1 Diabrotica undecimpunctata | reverse complement strand
GTAAGTGTGTGTGTATGTGTGTGTGTCTGTTTGGCTTGCAGAGATAAGAATACGGATGAGGCAAGAAGGCCCTCTCTCTTGTAAGGGGCGACTAATAGGTAGGAGTCGAAAGGTGAATAGTGTATGTGTGTGTGTGTGTGTGCGTGTGTGGGTGTGTGTGTGTTTGTGCGTGTGTAAGTGTGTGTGTATGTATGTGTGTGTCCATTCGGCTCGCAGAGATTAGAATACGGCCGAGGCAAGAAGGCCATGCCTGTCGTAAGAGGCAACTAATGTGTAGGAGTCGAGAGGTGAAAAGTGTTTTTGTGTGTGTGCGTGTGTGTGCGTGTGTATGTGTCCGTTCGGCTTGCAGAGATAAGAATACAGCCGAGGCAAGAAGGCCTTGCCTGTCGTAAGAGGCGACTAATGGGTAGGAGTCGAGAGGTGAAGAGTGTATGTTTGTGTGCGTGTGTGCGTGTATGTGTGTTTGTGCGTGTGTGAGTGTGTGTGTATGAGTGTGTGTGTCCGTTCGGCTTGCAGAGATATGAATACGGCCGGGGCAAGAAGGCCCTGCCTCTCGTAAGAGGCGACTAAAAGGTAGGGGTCGAGAGGTGAAGAGTGTATGTGTGTGTGTGTGTGTGTGTGTGAGTGTGTGTGTTTGTCCGCTCGGCTCGCAGAGATAAGATTACGGCCGTGGCAAGAAGGCTCTACCTGTCTTAAGAGGCGGCTAATGGATAGGAGTCGAGAGGTGGAGAGTGTGTGCGTGTGCGTGTGCGTGTGCGTGTGCGTGGGTGCGTGTGTGTGCGTGTGTGCGTGTGTGTGTGTGTGTTTGTGTGTGCGTGTGTGTGTGTCCGTTCGGCTTGCAGAGATAAGAACACGGCCGTGGCAAGAAGTCCCTGCCTGTCGTAAGAGGAGAATAATGGGTAGAAGTCGAGAGGTGAATAGTGTATGTGTGCTTGCGTGTGTGTGTTTGTGTGTGAGTGTGTGTGCGTGTCCTTTCGGCTCGCAGAGATAAGAATGCGTTCGTTGCAAGAAGGCTCTGCCTGTCTTAAGAGGCGACTAATGGATAGGACTCGAGAGGTGGAGAGTGTGTGCGTGTGCGTGTGCGTTTGCGTGTGTGCGTTTGTGCCTGTGTGCGTGTTTTTGTGTGTGCGTGTGTGTGTGTGTCCGGTCGGCTCGCTGAAATGAGAACACGGCCGTGGCAAGAAGTCCCTGCCTGTCGTAAGAGGCGACTAATGGGTAGGAGTCGAGAGGTGAAGAGTGTATGTGTGTGTGTACGTGTGTGCGTGTGTGTGTGCGTGTGTGAGTATGTGTGTGTGTCCGTTCGGCTTGCAGAGATAAGAATACGTCCGTGGCAAGAAGGTCATGCCTGTCTTAAGAGGCGACTAATGGATAGGAGTCGAAAGGTGGAGAGTGTATATGTCTGTGTGCGCGTGTGTGCGTGCGTGTGTGTGTGTGTTCTTGTATGTGTGTGTGTGAGTGTGTGTGTCCGGTCGGCTCGCAGAGATAAGAACATGGCCGTGGCAGGAAGGCCCTGCCTGTCGTAAGAGGCGACTAATGGGTAGGGGTCGAGAGGTGAAGAGTGTATGTGTGTGTGTGTGCGTGTGTGCGTGTGTGTGCGTGTGTGTGTGTATGTGTGTGTGTCCGTCTGGCTTGCAGAGGTAAGAATACGGCCAAGGCAAGAAGACCCTGCCAGTTGTAAGGGGCGACTAATAGGTAGGAGTCGAGAGGTGAAGAGTGTATGTGTGTGTGCGTGTGTGCGTGTGTGTGTGCGTGTGTGAGTATGTGTGTGTGTCCGTTCGGCTTGCAGAGATAAGAACACGGCCGTGGCAAGAAGTCCCTGCCTATCGTAAGAGGCGACTAATAGGTAGGAGTCGAGAGGTGAAGAATGTATGTGTGTGTGCGTGTGGGCGTGTTTGTGTGTGTGTGAGTGTATGTGTGTGTGCGTGTGTGCGTGCGTGTGTGTGTGTTTGTGAGTGTGTGTGTATGTATGTGTGTGTGTCCCTTCGGCTCGCAGAGATAAGAAAACAGCCGTGGCAAGAAAGCGATGCAAATCGTACGGGGCGACTAATGGATAGGAGTCGAGAGGCGAAGAGTGGGCGACTAATAAGTAGGAGTCGAGAGGTGAAAAGTGTATGTGTGTGTGCGTGTGTGCGTGTGTGTGTGCGTGTGTGAGTATGTGTGTGTGTCCGTTCGGCTTGCAGTGATAAGAACACGGCCAAGGCAAGAAGGCCCTGCCTATCGTAAGAGGCGACTAATAGGTAGGAGTCGAGAGGTGAAGAATGTATGTGTGTGTGCGTGTGGGCGTGTTTGTGTGTGTGTGAGTGTATGTGTGTGTGCGTGTGCGCGTGCGTGTGTGTGTGTGTGTTTGTGAGTGTGTGTGTATGTATGTGTGTGTGTGTCCCTTCGGCTCGCAGAGATAAGAAAACAGCCGTGGCAAGAAGGCGATGCAAATCGTACGGGGCGACTAATGGGTAGGAGTCGAGATGTGAAGAGTGGGCGACTAATAAGTAGGAGTCGAGTGGTGAAGAGAGTATGTGTGTGGGTGCGTGTGTGCGTGTGTGTGTGCGTGTGTGTGTATGTGTGTGTGTCCGTTCGGCTCGCAAAGATAAGAACACGGCCGTGGCAAGAAGTCCCTGCCTGTCGTAAGAGGCGACTAATGAATAGGAGTCGAGAGGTGAAGAGTGTATGTGTCTTTGTGTGTGTGCGTGTGTTTGTGCGTGTGTGAGTATGTGTGTGTATGTGTGTGTGTGTCCGTTTGGCTTGCAGAGATAAGAATACGGCCGAGGCAAGAACGCCCTGCCTGTCTTAAGAGGCGACTAATGGATATTAGTCGAGAGGTAGAGAGTGTGTGCGTGTGCGTGTACGTGTGCGTGTGTGCGTGTGTGCCTGTGTGCGTGTGTTTGTGTGTGCGTGTGTGTGTGTGTGTCCTTTCGGCTCGCAGAGATAAGAATACGTCCGTGGCAAGAAGGCCCTGCCTGTCATAAGAGGCGACTAATGGATAGGAATCGAGAGGTGAAGAGAGTACGTGAGTGTGTGCGTGTGTGGGTGTGTGTGTGTTTGTGCGTGTGTAAGTGTGTGTGTGTATGTTTGTGTGTGTCCATTCGGCTCGCAGAGATTAGAATACGGCCGAGGCAACAAGGCAATGCCTGTCGTAAGAGGCGACTAATGGGTAGGAGTCGAGAGGTGAAGAATGTATTTGTGTGTGTGTGTGCGTGTGTGTGCGTGTGTGCGTGCGTGTGTGTGTGCGTGTGTGTGTGAGTGTGTATATGTCCGTTCGGCTTGCAGAGATAAGAATACGGCCGAGGCAAGAATGCCCTGCCTGTCGTAAGTGGCGACTAATTGGTAGGAGTCGAGAGGTGAAAAGTGTTTTTGTGTGTGTGCGTGTGTGTGCGTGTGTGCGTGCTTGTGTGTGTGAGTGTGTATGTGTCCGTTCGGCTTGCAGAGATAAGAATACGGCCAAGGCAAGAGGGCCCTGCCTGTCGTAAGAGGCGACTAATGGGTAGGAGTTGAGAGGTGAAGAGAGTACGTGAGTGTGTGCGTGTGTGGGTGTGTGTGTGTTTGTGCGTGTGTAAGTGTGTGTGTGTATGTTTGTGTGTGTCCATTCGGCTCGCAGAGATTAGAATACGGCCGAGGCAGCAAGGCAATGCCTGTCGTAAGAGGCGACTAATGGGTAGGAGTCGAGAGGTGAAGAATGTATTTGTGTGTGTGTGTGCGTGTGTGTGCGTGTGTGCGTGCGTGTGTGTGTGAGTGTGTATATGTCCGTTCGGCTTGCAGAGATAAGAATACGGCCGAGGCAAGAATGCCCTGCCTGTCGTAAGTGGCGACTAATTGGTAGGAGTCGAGAGGTGAAAAGTGTTTTTGTGTGTGTGCGTGTGTGTGCGTGTGTGCGTGCTTGTGTGTGTGAGTGTGTATGTGTCCGTTCGGCTTGCAGAGATAAGAATACGGCCAAGGCAAGAGGGCCCTGCCTGTCGTAAGTGGCGACTAATTGGTAGGAGTCGAGAGGTGAAGAGTGTATGTGTGTGTGTGTGTGCGTGTGTGGGTGTGTGTGTGTTTGTGCGTGTGTAAGTGTGTGTGTGTGTATGTATGCGTGTCCATTCGGCTCGCAGAGATTAGAATACGGCCGAGGCAAGAAGGCCTGCCTGTCGTAAGAGGCAACTAATGGGTAGGAGTCGAGAGGTGAAGAGTGTACGTGTGTGTGTGCGTGTGTGCGTGTGTGTGTGCGTGTGTGAGTGTGTGTGTCCGGTCGGCTCGCAGTGATAAGGACACGTCCGTGCCAAGAAGGCCCTGCCTGTCGTAAGCGGCGACTAATACGTAGGAGTCGAGAGGTGAAGAGTGTATGTGTGTAAGTGCGTGTGTGCGTGTGTGTGCGTGTGTGAGTGTGTGTGTGTCCAGTCGGCTCTCAGAGATAAGAACACGGCCGTGGCAAGAAGGCACTGCCTGTCGTTAAGAGGCAACTAACGGGTAGGAGTCGAGAGGTGAAGAGTGTATGTGTGTGTGTGTGCGTGCGTGCGTGTGTGTGCGTGTGTGTGTGTGTATATGTTTGTGTCTATTTGGCTTGCAGAGATAAGAATACGGCCGAGTCAAGAAGGCCCTGCCTCTTGTAAGGGGCGACTAATAAGTAGGAGTCGAGAGGTGAAGAGTGTATGTGTGTATGCGTGTGTGCGTGTGTGCGTGTGTGAGTATGTGTGTTTGTTAGTTCGGCTTGCAGAGATAAGGACACGTCCGTGCCAAGAAGGCCCTGCCTGTCGTAAGCGGCGACTAATGCGTAGGAGTCGAGAGGTGAAGAGTGTATGTGTGTAAGTGCGTGTGTGCGTGTGTGTGCGTGTGTGAGTGTGTGTGTCCAGTCGGCTCTCAGAGATAAGAACACGGCCGTGGCTAGAAGGCCCTGCCTTTCGTAAGAGGCGACTAATGGGTAGGAGTCGAGAGGTGAAGAGTGTATGTGTGTGTGAGTGTGCGTGTGTGTGCGTGTGTGAGTGTGTGTGTGTATTTGTGTGTGTGAGTGTGTGTGTGTCCAGTCGGCTCGCAGAGATAAGAACACGGCCGTGGCAAGAAGGCCCTGCCTGTCGTAAGAGGCGACTAATGGGTAGGAGTCGAGAGGTGAGGAGTGTATGTGTGTGTGAGTGTGCGTGTGTGCGTGTGTGTGCATGTGTGAGTGTGTGTGTGTATTTGTGTGTGTGAGTGTGTGTGTCCAGTCGGCTCGCAGAGATACGAACACGGCCGTGGCAAGAAGGCCCTGCCTGTCGTAAGAGGCGACTAATGGGTAGGAGTCGAGTGGTGAAGAGTGTATGTGTGTGTGAGTGTGCGTGTGTGTGCGTGTGTGAGTGTGTGTGTGTATTTGTGTGTGTGAGTGTGTGTGTGTCCAGTCGGCTCGCAGAGATAAGAACACGGCCGTGGCAAGAAGGCCCTGCCTGTCGTAAGAGGCGACTAATGGGTAGAAGTCGAGAGGTGAAGAGTGTATGTGTGTGTGAGTGTGCGTGTGTGCGTGTGTGTGCATGTGTGAGTGTGTGAGTGTATTTGTGTGTGTGAGTGTGTGTGTCCAGTCGGCTCGCAGAGATACGAACACGGCCGTGGCAAGAAGGCCCTGCCTGTCGTAAGAGGCGACTAATGGGTAGGAGTCGAGAGGTGAAGAGTGTATGTGTGTGTAAGTGTGCGTGTGTGCGTGTGTGTGCATGTGTGAGTGTATGTGTGTATTTGTGTGTGTGAGTGTGTGTGTCCAGTCGGCTCGCAGAGATACGAACACGGCCGTGGCAAGAAGGCCCTGCCTGTCGTAAGAGGCGACTAATGGGTAGGAGTCGAGAGGTGAAGAGTGTATGTGTGTGTGAGTGTGCGTGTGTGCGTGTGTGTGCATGTGTGAGTGTGTGTGTGTATTTGTGTGTGAGTGTGTGTGTCCGTTCGGCTTGCAGAGATAAGAGCACGACCGAGGCAAGAAGGCCCTGCCTATCGTAAGAGGCGACTAATAGGTAGGAGTCAAGAGGTGAAGAGTGTATGTGTGTGTGTGCGTGTGTGCGTGTGTGTGTGTGTGTATGTGTGTGTGTATCCCTTCGGCTCGCAGAGATAAGAATACGTCCGTGGCAAGAAGGCCATGCTTGCTGTAAGGAGCGACTAAGGGGTAGGAGTCGAGAGGTGAAGCGTGTATGTGTGTGTGTGTATGTGTGCAAGTGTGTGTGTGTGTGTGTCCGTTCGGCTCGCAGAGATAGGTATACGTTTGTGGCAAGAAGGCCCTGCCTGTCTTAAGAGGCGACTAATGGATAGGAGTCGAGAGGTGGAGAGTGTGTGCGTGTGGGTGCGTGTGTAAGTGTGTGTGTATGTGTGTGTGTCTGTTTGGCTTGCAGAGATAAAAATACGGCAGAGGCAAGAAGGCCCTGCCTCTTGTAATGGGCGACTAATAAGTAGGAGTCGAAAGGTGAAGAGTGTATGTGTGTGTGTGTGCGTGTGTGCGTGTGTGTGTGCGTGTGTGAGTATGTGTGTGTATTAGTTCGGCTTGCAGAAATAAGAACACGACCGAGGCAAGCAGGCCCTGCCTATCGTAATAGGCGACTAATAGGTAGGAGTAGAGAGGTGAAGAGTGTATGTGTGTGTGTGCGTGTGTGCGTGTGTGTGTGAGTGTGTGAGTTTGTGTGTGTCCGTTCGTCTTGCAGAAATAAGAACACGGCCGAGGCAAGAAGGCCCTGCCTGTCGTGAGAGGCGACTAATAGGTAGGATTAGAGAGGTGAAGAATGTATGTGTGTGTACGTGTGTGCGTGCGTATGTGCGTGTGTGTGTGTGAGTGTGTGTGTGTATGTGTGTGTGTGTGTCCCTTCGCTCGCAGAGATAAGAAAAAAGCGGTGGCAAGAAGGCCATGCCTGTCGTAAGAGGCGACTAATGGATAGGAGTCGAGAGGTAGAGAGTGTGTGCGTGTGCGTGTGCGTGTGCGTGTGTGTGTGTGTGCGTGTGTGTGTGTGTCCGTTTGGCTTGCAGAGATAAAAACACGGCCGTGGCAAGAAGTCCCTGCCTGTCGTAAGAGGAGAATAATGGGTAGGAGTCGAGAGGTGAAGAGTGTATGTGTGTGTGCGTGTGTGCGTGCGTGTGTGAGTGTGTGTGTGTGTGTATGTGTGTGTGTCAGTGTGTGTGTGTGCCCGGTCGGCTCGCAGAGATGAGAACACGGCCGTGGCAAGAAGGCACTGCCTGTCGTTAAGAGGCAACTAACGGGTAGGAGTCGAGAGGTGAAGAGTGTATGTGTGTGTGTGTGTGTGCGTGTGTGCGTGTGTGTGCGTGTGTGTGTGTATATGTTTGTGTCTGTTTGGCTTGCAGAGATAAGAATACGGCCGAGGCAAGAAGGCCCTGCCTCTTGTAAGGGGCGACTAATAAGTAGGAGTCGAGAGGTGAAGAGTGTATGTGTGTATGCGTGTGTGCGTGTGTGCGTGTGTGTGTGTGTCCGGTCGGCTCGCAGTGATAAGGACACGTCCGTGCCAAGAAGGCCCTGCCTGTCGTAAGCGGCGACTAATGCGTAGGAGTCGAGTGGTGAAGAGTGTATGTGTGTAAGTGCGTGTGTGCGTGTGTGTGCGTGTGTGAGTGTGTGTGTGTGTCCAGTCGGCTCTCAGAGATAAGAACACGGCCGTGGCAAGAAGGCCCTGCCTTTCGTAAGAGGCGACTAATGGGTAGGAGTCGAGAGGTGAAGAGTGTATGTGTGTGTGAGTGTGCGTGTGTGTGCGTGTGTGAGTGTGTGTGTGTATTTGTGTGTGTGAGTGTGTGTGTGTCCAGTCGGCTCGCAGAGATAAGAACACGGCCGTGGCAAGAAGGCCCTGCCTGTCGTAAGAGGCGACTAATGGGTAGGAGTCGAGAGTTGAAGAGTGTATGTGTGTGTGAGTGTGCGTGTGTGCGTGTGTGTGCATGTGTGAGTGTGTGTGTGTATTTGTGTGTGTGAGTGTGTGTGTCCAGTCGGCTCGCAGAGATACGAACACGGCCGTGGCAAGAAGGCCCTGCCTGTCGTAAGAGGCGACTAATGGGTAGGAGTCGAGTGGTGAAGAGTGTATATGTGTGTGCGTATGTGCGTGTGTGTGCGTGTGAGAGTGTGTGTGTATGTGTGTGTGTGTCCGTTCGGCTTGCAGAGATAAGAGCACGACCGAGGCAAGAAGGCCCTGCCTATCGTAAGAGGCGACTAATAGGTAGGAGTCAAGAGGTGAAGAGTGTATGTGTGTGTGTGCGTGTGTGCGTGTGTGTGTGTGTATGTGTGTGTGTATCCCTTCGGCTCGCAGAGATAAGAATACGTCCGTGGCAAGAAGGCCATGCTTGCTGTAAGGAGCGACTAATGAGTAGGAGTCGAGAGGTGAAGCGTGTATGTGTGTATGTGTGCAAGTGTGTGTGTGTGTGTCCGTTCGGCTCGCAGAGATAGGTATACGTCCGTGGCAAGAAGGCCCTGCCTGTCTTAAGAGGCGACTAATGGATAGGAGTCGAGAGGTGGAGAGTGTGTGCGTGTGCGTGTGCGTGTGGGTGCGTGTGTAAGTGTGTGTGTATGTGTGTGTGTCTGTTTGGCTTGCAGAGATAAAAATACGGCAGAGGCAAGAAGGCCCTGCCTCTTGTAATGGGCGACTAATAAGTAGGAGTCGAGAGGTGAAGAGTGTATGTGTGTGTGTGTGTGTGCGTGTGTGCGTGTGTGTGTGCGTGTGTGAGTATGTGTGTGTATTAGTTCGGCTTGCAGAAATAAGAACACGACCGAGGCAAGCAGGCCCTGCCTATCGTAATAGGCGACTAATAGGTAGGAGTCGAGAGGTGAAGAGCGTGTGTGTGTCCGTTCGGCTTGCAGAGATAAGAACACCCCCAAGGCAACAGCCCTGCCTGTGGTAAGAGGCGACTAATAGGTAGGATTAGAGAGGTGAAGAATGTATGTGTGTGTGCGTGTGTGCGTGCGTATGTGCGTGTGTGTGTGTGAGTGTGTGTGTGTATGTGTGTGTGTGTGTGTCCCTTCGCTCGCAGAGATAAGAAAAAAGCGGTGGCAAGAAGGCCATGCCTGTCGTAAGAGGCGACTAATGGATAGGAGTCGAGAGGTGGAAAGTGTGTGCGTGTGCGTGTGCGTGTGCGTGTGCGTGTGTGTGTGTGTGCGTGTGTGTGTGTGTCCGTTTGTCTTGCAGAGATAAAAACACGGCCGTGGCAAGAAGTCCCTGCCTGTCGTAAGAGGAGAATAATGGGTAGGAGTCGAGAGGTGAAGAGTGTATGTGTGTGTGCGTGTGTGCGTGCGTGTGTGAGTGTGTGTGTGTATGTGTGTGTGTCAGTGTGTGTGTGTGTCCGGTCGGCTCGCAGAGATGAGAACACGGCCGTGGCAAGAAGGCACTGCCTGTCGTTAAGACGCAACTAATGGGTAGGAGTCGAGAGGTGAAGAGTGTATGTGTGTGTGTGTGCGTGTGTGCGTGTGTGTGCGTGTGTGTGTGTGTGTGTATATGTTTGTGTCTGTTTGGCTTGCAGAGATAAGAATACGGGCGAGGCAAGAAGGCCCTGCCTCTTGTAAGGGGCGACTAATAAGTAGGAGTCGAGAGGTGAAGAGTGTATGTGTGTATGCGTGTGTGCGTGTGTGCGTGTGTGAGTATGTGTGTTTGTTAGTTCGGCTTGCAGAGATAAGAGCACAACCGAGGCAAGAAGGCCCTGCCTATCGTAAGAGGCGACTAATAGGTAGGAGTCGAGAGGTGAAGAGTGTATGTGTGTGTGCGTGTGTGTGCGTGTGAGCGTGCGTGTGTGTGTGAGTGTGTGTGTGTGTGTCCGTTCGGCTTGCAGAGATAAGAATACGGCCAAGGCAAGAAGGCCCTGCCTGTCGTAAGTGGCGACTAATTGGTAGGAGTCGAGAGGTGAAGAGTGTATATGTGTGTGTGCGTGTGTGCGTGTGAGTGCGTGTGTGCGTGCGTGTGTGTGTGAGTGTGTGCGTCCGTTCGGCTTGCAGAGATAAGAATACGGCCGAGGCAAGAAGGCCCTGCCTGTCGTAAGTGGCGACTAATGGGTAGGAGTCGAGAGGTGAAGAGTTTATTGTGTGTGTGTGTGCGTGTGTGTGCGTGTG
>NW_027311908.1:312500-332500 GCF_040954645.1 Diabrotica undecimpunctata | reverse complement strand
CATGTGTGTGTGAGTGTGTGTGTGTGTGTATGTGTGTGTGTGTGTCCCTTCGCTCGCAGAGATAAGAAAAAAGCGGTGGCAAGAAGGCCATGCCTGTCGTAAGAGGCGACTAATGGATAGGAGTCGAGAGGTGGAGAGTGTGTGCGTGTGCGGGTGCGTGTGCGTGTGTGTGTGTGTGTGCGTGTGTGTGTGTCCGTTTGGCTTGCAGAGATAAGAACACGGCCGTGGCAAGAAGTCCCTGCCTGTCGTAAGAGGAGAATAATGGGTAGGAGTCGAGAGGTGAAGAGTGTATGTACGTGTGTGCGTGTGTGCGTGCGTGTGTAAGTGTGTGTGTGTATGTGTGTGTGTCAGTGTGTGTCTGTGTCCGGTCGGCTCGCAGAGATGAGAACACGGCCGTGGCAAGAAGGCACTGCCTGTCGTTAAGAGGCGACTAATGGGTAGGAGTCGAGAGGTGAAGAGTGTATGTGTGTGTGTGTGTGTGCGTGTGTGCGTGTGTGTGCGTGTGTGTGTGTATGTGTGTGTGTCTGTTTGGCTTGCAGAGATAAGAATACGGCCGAGGCAAGAAGGTCCTGAATCTTGTAAGGGGCGACTAATAAGTAGGAGTCGAGAGGTGAAGAGTGTATGTGTGTATGCGTGTGTGCGTGTGTGAGTATGTGTGTGTGTTAGTTCGGCTTGCAGAGATAAGAGCACAACCGAGGCAAGAAGGCCCTGCCTATCGTAAGAGGCGACTAATAGGTAGGAGTCGAGAGGTGAAGAGTGTATGTGTGTGTGTGCGTGTGTGCGTGTGTGTGCGTGTGAGCGTGCGTATGTGTGTGAGTGTGTGTGTGTCCGTTCGGCTTGCAGAGATAAGAATACGGCCGAGGCAAGAAGGCCCTGCCTGTCGTAAGTGGCGACTAATTGGTAGGAGTCGAGAGGTGAAGAGTGCATGTGTGTGTGTGCGTGTGTGCGTGTATGTGCGTGTGTGCGTGCGTCTGTGTTTGAGTGTGTGTGTGTCCGTTCGGCTTGCAGAGATAAGAATACGGCCGAGGCAAGAAGGCCCTGCCTGTCGTAATTGGCGACTAATTGGTAGGAGTCGAGAGGTGAAGAGTGTATGTGTGTGTGTGCGTGTGTGCGTCTGTGTGCGTGTGTAAGTGTGTGTGTATGTGTGTGTGTCTGTTTGGCTTGCAGAGATAAGAATACGGCCGAGGCAAGAAGGCCCTCTCTCTTGTAAGGGGCGACTAATAGGTAGGAGTCGAAAGGTGAATAGTGTATGTGTGTGTGTGTGTGCGTGTGTGGGTGTGTGTGTGTTTGTGCGTGTGTAAGTGTGTGTGTGTATGTATGTGTGTGTCCATTCGGCTCGCAGAGATTAGAATACGGCCGAGGCAAGAAGGCCATGCCTGTCGTAAGAGGCAACTAATGGGTAGGAGTCGAGAGGTGAAAAGTGTTTTTGTGTGTGTGCGTGTGTGTGCGTGTGTGCGTGCTTGTGTGTGTGAGTGTGTATGTGTCCGTTCGGCTTGCAGAGATAAGAATACGGCCGAGGCAAGAAGGCCTTGCCTGTCGTAAGAGGCGACTAATGGGGAGGAGTCGAGAGGTGAAGAGTGTATGTGTGTGTGTGCGTGTGTGTGCGTGTGTGAGTGTGTGTGTCCTGTCGGCTCGCAGTGATAAAGAAACGTCCGTGCCAAGAAGGCCCTGCCTGTCGTAAGCGGCGACTAATGCGTAGGAGTCGAGAGGTGAAGAGTGTATGTGTGTAAGTGCGTGTGTTTGGGTGTGTGCGTGTGTGAGTGTGTGAGTGTGCCCGGTGTAGAGTGTATGTGTGTGTGAGTGTGCGTGTGTGTGCGTGTGTGAGTGTGTGTGTGTATTTGTGTGTGTGAGTGTGCGTGTGTGTGCGTGTGTTTGTGTGTGTGCGTGTGTGAGTGTGTGAGTGGGCCCGGTCGGCTCGCAGAGATAAGAACACGGCCGTGGCAAGAAGGCCCTGCCTGTCGTAAGAGGCGACTAATGGGTAGGAGTCGAGAGGTGTAGAGTGTATGTGTGTGTGAGTGTGCGTGTGTGTGCGTGTGTGAGTGTGTGTGTGTATTTGTGTGTGTGAGTGTGTGTGTGTCCAGTCGGCTCGCAGAGATAAGAACACGGCCGTGGCAAGAAGGCCCTGCCTGTCGTAAGAGGCGACTAATGGGTAGGAGTCGAGAGGTGAAGAGTGTATGTGTGTGTGAGTGTGCGTGTGTGCGTGTGTGTGCGTGTGTGAGTGTGTCTGTGTATTTGTGTGTGTGAGTGTGTGTGTCCAGTCGGCTCGCAGAGATAAGAACACGGCCGTGGCAAGAAGGCCCTGCCTGTCGTAAGAGGCGACTAATGGGTAGGAGTCGAGCGGTGAAGAGTGTATATGTGTGTGCGTATGTGCGTGTGAGTGCGTGTGAGAGTGTGTGTGTATGTGTGTGTGTGTCCGTTCGGCTTGCAGAGATAAGAGCACGACCGAGGCAAGAAGGCCCTGCCTATCGTAAGAGGCGACTAATAGGTAGGATTCGAGAGGTGAAGAATGTATGTGTGTGTGCGTGTGTGCGTGTTTGTGTGTGTGTCAGTGTATGTGTGTGTGCGTGTGTGCGTGCGTGTGTGAGTATGTGTGTGTGTATGTGTGTGTGTGTATGTGTGTGTATGTGTGTGTGTATCCCTTCGGCTCGCAGAGATAAGAATACGTCCGTGGCAGGAAGGCCATGCTTGCTGTAAGGAGCGACTAATGGGTAGTAGTCGATAGGTGAAGCGTGTATGTGTGTGTGTGTGTATGTGTGCAAGTGTGTGTGTGTGTCCGTTCGGCTCGCTAAGATAGGTATACGTCCGTGGCAAGAAGGCCCTGCCTGTCTTAAGAGGCGACTAATGGATAGGAATCGAGAGGTGGAGAGTGCGTGCGTGAGCGTGTGCGTGTGTGTGCGTGTGTAAGTGTGTGTGTATGTGTGTGTGTATGTGTGTGTGTCTGTTTGGCTTGCAGAGATAAGAATACGGCCAAGGCAAGAAGGCCCTGCCTAACGTAAGAGGCAGCTAATAGGTAGGAGTCGAGAGGTGAAGAGTGTATGTGTGTGTGCGTGTGTGCGTGTGTGTGTGCGTGTGTGAGTATGTGTGTGTGTCCGTTCGGCTTGCAGAGATAAGAACACGGCCGAGGCAAGAAGGCCCTGCCTGTCGTGAGAGGCGACTAATAGGTAGGATTAGAGAAGTGAAGAATGTATGTGTGTGTGCGTGTGTGCGTGTTTGTGTGTGTGTGAGTGTATGTGTGTGTGCGTGTGTGCGTGCGTGTGTGCGTGTGTGTGTGTGAGTGTGTGTGTGTATGTGTGTGTGTGTGTGTGTCCCTTCGCTCGCAGAGATAAGAAAAAAGCGGTGGCAAGAAGGCCATGCCTGTCGTAAGAGGCGACTAATGGATAGGAGTCGAGAGGTGGAGAGTGTGTGCGTGTGCGTGTGCGTGTGCGTGTGTGTGTGTGTGCGTGTGTTTGTGTGTGTCCGTTTGGCTTGCAGAGATAAGAACACGGCCGTGGCAAGAAGTCCCTGCCTGTCGTATGAGGAGAATAATGGGTAGGAGTCGAGAGGTAAAGAGTGTATGTGTGTGTGTGCGTGTGTGCGTGCGTGTGTGAGTGTGTGTGTATGTGTGTGTGTCAGTGTGTGTGTGTGTCCGGTCGGCTCGCAGAGATGAGATCACGACCGAGGCAAGAAGGCCCTGCCTATCGTAAGAGGCGACTAATAGGTAGGTGTCGAGAGGTGAAGAGTGTATGTGTGTGTGTGCGTGTGTGCGTGTGTGTGTGCGTATGTAAGTGTATGTGTGTGCGTGTGTGCGTGCGTGTGTGCGTGTGTGTGTGCGTGTGTGCGTGCGTGTTTGCGCGTGTGTGTGTGTGTTTGTGAGTGTGTGTGTGTATGTGTGTGTGTGTGTGTATATGTGTGTGTGTGTCCCTTCGGCTCGCAGACATAAGAAAACAGCCGTGGCAAGAAGGCCATGCCAGTCGTAAAGGGCGACTAATGGGTAGGAGTCGAGAGGTGAAGAGTGTATGTGTGTGTGTGTGTGCGTGTGTGCGTGTGTGTGTGAGTACGTGTGTGTATGTGTGTGTGTGTATCCCTTCGGCTCGCAGAGATAAGAATACGTCTGTGGCAAGAAGGCCATGCTTGCTGTAAGGAGCGACTAATTGGTAGGAGTCGAGAGGTGAAGCGTGTATGTGTGTGTGTGTGTGTGTGTGTGTGTGTGCAAGTGTTTGTGTGTGTGTCCGTTCGGCTCGCAGAGATAGGAATACGTCTGTGGCAAGAAGGCCCTGCCTGTCTTAAGAGGCGACTAATGGATAGGAGTCGAGAGGTGGAGAGTGTGTGCGTGTGCGTGTGCGTGTGTGCGTGTATGCCTGTGTGCGTGTGTTTGTGTGTGCGTGTGTGTGTGTGTCCGTTAGGCTTGCAGAAATAAGAACACGGCCGTGGCAAGAAGGCCCTGCCTGTCGTAAGAGGCGTGTGCGTGTGTGTGCGTGTGTAAGTGTGTGTGTATGTGAGTGTGTCTGTTTGGCTTGCAAAAATAAGAATACGGCCGAGGCAAGAAGGCCCTGCCTCTTGTATGGGGAGACTAATAGGTAGGAGTCGAGAGGTGAATAGTGTATGTGTGTGTGCGTGTGTGGGTGTGTGTGTGTTTGTGCGTGTGTAAGTGTGTGTGTATGTATGTGTGTGTCCATTCGGCTCGCAGAGATTAGAATACGGACGAGGCAAGAAGGCCATGCCTGTCGTAAGAGGCGACTAATGGGTAGGAGTCGAGAGGTGAAGAGTGTATTTGTGTGTGTGTGTGAGTGTATGTGCGTGTGTGCGTGCGTGTGTGTGTGAGTGTGTGTGTGTCCGTTCGGCTTGCAGAGATAAGCTTACGGCCGAGGCAAGAAGGCCCTGCCTGTCGTAAGTGGCGACTAATTGGTAGGAGTTGACAGGTGAAGAGTGTATGTGTGTGTGTGCGTGTGTGCGTGTGTGTGTGCGTGTGTGAGTGTGTGTGTGTCCGGTCGGCTCGCAGAGATAAGAACACGTCCGTGCCAAGAAGGCCCTGCCTGTCGTAAGCGGTGACTAATGGGTAGAAGTCGAGAGGTGAAGAGTGTATGTGTGTGTGTGTGCGTGTATGCGTGTGTGTGCTTGTGTGAGTGTGTGTGTGTGTCCTGTCGGCTCGCAGAGATAAAACCACGGCCGTGGCAAGAAGGCCCTGCCTGTCGTAAGAGGCGACTAATGGGTAGGAGTCGAGAGGTGAAGAGTGTATGTGTGTGTGTGTGCGTGTGTGCGTGTGTGTGCGTGTGTGAGTGTGTGTGTGTATTTTTGTGTGTGAGTGTGTGTGTGTCCAGTAGGCTCGCAGAGATAAGAACACGGCCGTGGCAAGAAGGCCCTGCCTGTCGTAAGAGGCGACTAATGGGTAGGAGTCGAGTGGTGAAGAGTGTATATGTGTGTGTGTGCGTGTGTGTGCGTGTGTGATTGTGTGTGTATGTTTGTGTGTCCGTTTGGCTTGCAGAGATGAGAATACGGCCAAGCCAAGAAGACCCTGCCTTTTGTAAGGGGCGACTAATAGGTAGGAGACGAGAGGTGAAGAGTGTATGTGTGTATGCGTGTGTGCGTGTGTGTGTGCGTATGTGAGTATGTGTGTGTGTCCGTTTGGCTTGCAGAGATAAGAATACGGCCGAGGCAAGAAGGCCCTGCCTCTTGTAAGGGGCGACTAATAGGTAGGAGTCGAGAGGTGAAGAGTGTATGTGTGTGTGCGTGTGTGTGTGTGAGTGTATGTGTGTGTGCGTGTGTGATCGTGTGTGTGTGTGTGTGTGTGTGAGTGTGTGTGTGTGTATGTTTGTGTGTGTGTCCCTTCGGCCCGCAGAGATAAGAAAACAGCGGTGGCAAGAAGGACATGCCTGTCGTAAGGGGCGACTAATGGGTAGGAGTCGTGAGGTGAAGAGTGTATGTGTGCGTGCATGTGTACGTGTGTGTGTGAGTGTGTGTGTATGTGTATGTGTGTCCCTTCGGCTCGCAGAGATAAGAAATCAGCGGTTTCAAGACGGCCATGCCTGTCGTAAGAGGTGACTAATGGGTAGGAGTCGAGAGGTGAAAAGTGTATGTGTGTGTGTGTATGCGTGTGTAAGTGTGTGCGTGTGTGCGTGCATATGTGAGTGTGTGTGTGTGTATGTGTGTGTGTGAGTGTGTGTGTCCGGTTGACTCGCAGGGATAAGAACACGGCCGTGGCAAGAAGGCCCTGCCTGTCGTAAGAGGCGACTAATGGGTAGGAGTCGAGAGGTGAAGAGTGTATGTGTGCGTGCGTGTGTGTGTGAGTGTGTGTGTATGTGTGTGTCCCTTCGGCTCGCAGAGATAAGAAAACAGCGGTGGCAAGAAGGCCATGCCTGTCGTAATGGGCGACTAATGGGTAGGAGTCGAGAGGTGAAAAATGTATGTGTGCGTGCGTTTGTGCGCGTGTGTGTGTGCGTGTGTGTGTGTATGTGTGTGTGTGTGTGTCCCTTCGTCTCGCAGAGATAAGAAAACAGCGGTGGCAAGAAGGCCATGCTTGTCGTAAGAGGCGACTAATGGGTAGGAGTCGAGAGGTAAAGAGTGTAATTGTGTGTGTGTGTGTGCGTGTGTGTGTGTGCGTGTGTGCGTGCTTGTGTGTGTAAGTGTGTGTCCGTTCAGCTTGCAGAGATAAGAATACGGCCGGGGCAAGAAGGCCCTGCCTGTCGTAAGTGGCGACTAATAGGTAGGAGTCGAGAGGTGAATAGTGTATGTGTGTGTCTGCGTTTGTGTTTGCGTGTGTGAGTGTGTGTGTGTATGTGTGTGTGTCCGTTAGGCTTGCAGAGACAAGAATACGGTAAAGGCAAGAAGGCCCTGCCTCTTGTAAGGGGTGACTAATAGGTAGAAATCGAGAGGTGAAGAGTGTATGTGTGTGTGCGTTTGTGCGTGTGTGTGTGAGTGTATGTGTGTGTGCGTGTGTGCGTGCGTGTGTGTGTGTCTGTGAGTGTGTGTGTGTATGTGTGTCCCTTCGGCTCGCAGAGATAAGAATACGGCCGTGACAAGAAGGCCATGCTTGTTGTAATTAGTGGCTAATGGGTAGGAGTCGAGAGGTGAAGAGTGTATGTGTGTGTGTGTGTGCGTGTGTGTTTGCGTGTGGGAGTGTGTGTGTATGTGTGTGTATCCGTTACGCTTGCAGAGATTAGAATACGGCCAAGGCAAGAAGGCCCTGCCTCTTGTAAGGGGCGACTAATAGGTAGGAATCGAGAGGTGAAGTGTGTATGTGTGTGTGCGTGTGTGCGTGTGTGTGTGTGTCTGTGAGTGTGTGTGTGTATGTGTGTCCCTTCGGCTCGCAGAGAAAAGAAAACAGCGGTGGCAAGAATGCCATGCCTGTCGTAAGAGGTGACTAATGGGTAGGAGTCGAGAGGTGAAGAGTGTATGTGTGTGTGCGTGTTTGTGTTTGTGCGTTTGTTAGTGTGTGTGTATGTATGTAAGTGTCCGTAACGGCTCGCAGAGATTAGAATACGGTCGAGACGAGAAGGACATGCCAGTCGTAAAATGCGACTAATGGGTAGGAGTCGAGAGGTGAAGAGTGTATGTGTGTGTGTGTGCGTGTGTGCGTGTGTGTGCGTGTGTGAGTATGTGTGTGTGTCCGTTCGGCTTGCAGAGAAAAGAACACGGCCAAGGCAAGAAGGCCCTGCCTGTCGTAAGTGGCGACTAATAGGTAGGAGTCGAGAGGTGAAGAGTGTATGTGTGTGTGTGCGTTTGTGTTTGCGTGTGTGAGTGTGTGTGTGTATGTGTGTGTGTCCGTTAGGCTTGCAGAGACAAGAATACGGCCAAGGCAAGAAGGCCCTGCCTCTTGTAAGGGGCGACTAATAGGTAGAAATCGAGAGGTGAAGAGTGTATGTGTGTGTGCGTTTGTGCGTGTGTGTGTGTGAGTGTATGTGTGTGTGCGTGTGTGCGTGCGTGTGTGTGTGTCTGTGAGTGTGTGTGTGTATGTGTGTCCCTTCGGCTCGCAGAGAAAAGAAAACAGCGGTGGCAAGAATGCCATGCCTGTCGTAAGAGGTGACTAATGGGTAGGAGTCTAGAGGTGAAGAGTGTATGCGTATGTGCGTGTGTGTGTGTTTGTGCGTATGTGAGTGTGTGTGTATGGGTGTGTGTGTCCGTTCGGCTTGCAGAGATAAGAATACGGCCGTGACAGGAAGGCCATGCTTGTTGTAATTAGCGGCTAATGGGTAGGAGTCGAGAGGTGAAGAGTGTATGCGTGTGTGTGTGTGTGTGTGCGTGTGTGTTTGCGTGTGTGAGTGTGTGTATGTGTGTGTATCCGTTAGGCTTGCAGAGATAAGAATACGGCCAAGGCAAGAAGGCCCTGCCTCTTGTAAGGGGCGACTAATAGGTAGGAATCGAGAGGTGAAGTGTGTATGTGTGTGTGCGTGTGTGCGTGTGTGTGTGTGTCTGTGAGTGTGTGTGTGTATGTGTGTCCCTTCGGCTCGCAGAGAAAAGAAAACAGCGGTGGCAAGAATGCCATGCCTGTCGTAAGAGGTGACTAATGGGTAGGAGTCGAGAGGTGAAGAGTGTATGCGTATGTGCGTGTGTGTGTGTTTGTGCGTATGTGAGTGTGTGTGTATGGGTGTGTGTGTCCGTTCGGCTTGCAGAGATAAGAATACGGCCGTGACAGGAAGGCCATGCTTGTTGTAATTAGCGGCTAATGGGTAGGAGTCGAGAGGTGAAGAGTGTATGCGTGTGTGTGTGTGTGTGTGCGTGTGTGTTTGCGTGTGTGAGTGTGTGTATGTGTGTGTATCCGTTAGGCTTGCAGAGATAAGAATACGGCCAAGGCAAGAAGGCCCTGCCTCTTGTAAGGGGCGACTAATAGGTAGGAATCGAGAGGTGAAGTGTGTATGTGTGTGTGCGTGTGTGCGTGTGTGTGTGTGTCTGTGAGTGTGTGTGTGTATGTGTGTCCCTTCGGCTCGCAGAGAAAAGAAAACAGCGGTGGCAAGAATGCCATGCCTGTCGTAAGAGGTGACTAATGGGTAGGAGTCGAGAGGTGAAGAGTGTATTTGTGTGTGTGTGTGTGTGCGTGTGTGCGTGCGTGTGTGTGTGAGTGTGTGTATCCGTTCGGCTTGCAGAGATAAGAACACGGCCGTGGCAAAAAGTCCCTGAATGTCGTAAGAGGCGACTAATGGGTAGGAGTCGATAGGTGAAGCGTGTATGTGTATGTGTGTGTGCGAGTGTGTGTGTGTGTGTCCGTTCGGCTCGCAGAGATAAGAATACGTCCGTGGCAAGAAGGCCATGCCTGTCGTAAGAGGAGAATAATGGGTAGGAGTCGAGAGGTGAAGAGTGTATATGTGTGTGTGTGTGCGTGCGTGTGTATGTTTGTGTGTCCGTTTGGCATGCAGAGATAAGAATACGGCCGAGGCAAAAAGGCCCTGCCGCTTGAAAGGAGCGACTAATAAGTAGGAGTCGAGAGGTGAAGAGTGTATGTGTGTGTGCGTGTGTGTGTGCGTGTGTGAGTATGTCTGTGTGTTAGTTCGGCCTGCAGAGATAAGAACACGACGGAGGCAAGAAGGCCCTGCCTATCGTAAAAGGCGACTAATAGGTAGGAGTCGAGAGGTGAAGAGTGTATGTGTGTGTGTGCGTGTGTGCATGTGTGTGTGCGTGTGTGAGTATGTGTGTGTGTCCGTTCGGCTTGCAGAGATAAGAACACGGCCGAGGCAAGAAGGCCCTGCCTATCGTAAGAGGCGACTAATAGGTAGGAGTCGAGAGGTGAAGAGTGTATTTGTGTGTGTGCTTGTGTGCATGTGTGTGTGCGGGTGTGAGTATGTCTGTGTGTCCGTTCGGCTTGCAGAGATAAGAACACGGCCGAGGCAAGAAGGCCCTGCTTATCGTAAGAGGCGACTAATAGGTAGGAGTCGAGAGGTGAAGAGTGTATGTGTGTGTGTGCGTGTGTGCATGTGTGTGTGTGTGTGAGTGTATGTGTGAGTGTGTGTGTGTCATTGTGTGTGTGTCCGGTCGGCTCGCAGAGCCGTCTTCTTGCCGTGGCAAGAAGGCCCTGCCTGTCGTAAGAGGAGAATAATGGGTAGGAGTCGAGAGGTGAAGAGTGTATGTGTGTGTGTGCGTGTGTGCATGTGTGTGTGCGGGTGTGAGTATGTGTGTGTGTCCGTTCGGCTTGCAGAGATAAGAACACGGCCGAGGCAAAAAGGCCCTGCCGCTTGAAAGGAGCGACTAATAAGTAGGAGTCGAGAGGTGAAGAGTGTATGTGTGTGTGCGTGTGTGTGCGTGTGTGAGTATGTGTGTGTGTTAGTTCGGCCTGCAGAGATAAGAACACGACGGAGGCAAGAAGGCCCTGCCTATCGTAAAAGGCGACTAATAGGTAGGAGTCGAGAGGTGAAGAGTGTATGTGTGTGTGCGTGTGTGCATGTGTGTGTGCGTGTGTGTGTGTGAGTGTATGTGTGTGTTCGTGTGAGCGTGCGTGTGTGCGTGTGCGTCTGTGTTGATGTTTGTGAGTGTGTGTGTGTGTGTGCGTGCGCGTGTGTGAGTGTATGTGTGTGTGTCCGTTTGGCTTGCAGAGATAAGAATACAGCCGTAGCAAGAAGGCCCTGCCTGTCGTAAGAGGCGACTAATGGGTAGGAGTCGAGAGGTGGAGAGTGTAGGTATGTGCATGTGTGCGGGTGTGCGCGTGTGTGTGTGCGTGTGTGTATGTGTGTGTGTCCCTTCGGCTTACAGAGATAAGAATTCGGTCGTGGCAAGAAGGCCATGCCTGTCGTAAGAGGCGACTAATGGGTAGGAATCGAGAGGTGAAGAGTGTATGTGTTCGTGTGTGTGTGTGTGAGTATGTGTGTGTGTATGTGTATGTGTGTGTGTGTCCCTTCGGCTTACAGAGATAAGAATTCGGTCGTGGCAAGAAGTTCATGCCTGCTGTAAGGAGCGACTAATGGGTAGGAGTCGATAGGTGAAGAGTGAACGTGTGTGTAAGTGTGTGTGCATGTATGTGTGTCCGTTCGGCTTGCAGAGATAAGAATACAGCGAGGCAAGAAGGCCCTGCCTGTCGTAAGGGGCGAGTAATAGGTAGGAGTCGTGAGGTGAAGAGTGTAGGTGTCTGTGTGTCCGTGTGTGTGAGTGTGTGTGTGTGTGTCCGTTCGGCTCGCAGAGATAAGAATACGGCGGTGGCAAGAAGGCCCTGCCTGTCGTAAGGGGCGAGTAATAGGTAAGAGTCGAGAGGTGAATAGTGTAGGTGTGTGTGTGTGTGTGAGTGTGTATGTGTGTCTGTATGAAAGAAGGCCATGCCTGTCGTAAGAGGCAACTAATGGGTAGGAGTCGAGAGGTGAAGAGTGTATGTGTGCTTGTGTGTGTGTGTGTGTTCGTGTGTGCGTGTGTGTGTGTGTGAGCATGTGTGTGTGTATATGTGTATGTGTGTGTGTTGGTCCCTTCTGCTCGCAGAGATAAGAATACGGCCGTGGCAAGAAGGCCATGCCTGCTGTAAGGAGCGACTAATGGGTAGGAGTCGAGAGGTAAAGAGTGTACGTGTGTGTGTGCGTGTGTTCGTGTGTGAGTGTGTTTGTGTGTGCGTGTGTGTGTGTGTGTGTTCGTGTGAACGTGTGTGTGTGTGCGAGTGTATGTATGTGTGTCCGTTCGGCTTGCAGAGATAAGAATACGTCCGTGGCAAGAAGGCCCTGCCTGTCTTAAGAGGCGACTAATGGATAGGAGTCGAGAGGTGGAGAGTGTGTGCGTGTGCGTGTGCGTGTGCGTGGGTGCGTGTGTGTGTGAGTGTGTGTGTGAGTGTGTGTGTCCGTTCGGCACACAGAGATAAGAACTCTACTGTGGCAAGTAGTCCCTGCCTGTTGTAAGAGGCGACTAATGGGTAGGAGTCGAAAGGTGAAGAGTGTATGTGTGTGTGTGTGTGTGCTTGTGTGCGTGTGTTTGTGCGTGTGTGAGTGTGTGTGTGTGCGTGTGTGCGAACGTGCGTGTGTGTGTGTGTGTGTTTGTCCGCTCGGCTTCCAGAGATAAGAATACGGCCGGGGCAAGAAGGCCCTGCTTCTCTTAAGAGGAGAATAATGGGTAGAAGTCGAGAGGTGAATACTGTGTATGTGCTTGCGTGTGTGCGTGTGTGTGAGTGTGTGTGTGTGTCCGTTCGGCTCGCAGAGATAAGAACACGGCCGTGGCAAGAAGTCCCTGAATGTCGTAAGAGGCGACTAATGGATAGGAGTCGAGAGGTGGAGACTGTGTGCGTGTACGTGTGCGTGTGCGTGTGTGCGTGTGTGCCTGTGTGCGTGTTTTTGTGTGTGCGTGTGTGTGTGTATGTCCGTTCGGCTTGCAGAGATAAGAACACGCCCGTGGCAAGAAGTCCCTGCCTGTCGAAAGAGGAGAATAATGGGTAGGAGTCGAGAGGTGAAGAGTGTATGTGTGTGCGTGTGTGCGTGCGTGTTTAAGTGTGTGTGTATGTGAGTGTGTGATTGTGTCTGAGTGTGTGTGTGTGCGGTCGGCTCGCAGAGATAAGAACACAGCCGTGGCAAGAAGGCCCTGCCTGTCGTAAGAGGCAAGTAATAAGTAGGATTCGAGAGGTGAAGAGTGTATGTGTGTGTGTGCGTGTGTGCGTGTGTGTGTGCGTGTGTGAGTATGTGTGTGTGTTAGTTCGGCTTGCAGAAATAAGAACACGACCGAGGCAAGAAGGCCCTGCCTATCGTAAGAGGCGCCTAATAGGTAGGAGTCGAGAGGTGAAGAGTGTATGTGTGTGCGCGTGTGTGCGTGTGTGTGTGCGTGTGTGAGTAGGTGTGTGTGTCCGTTCGGCTTGCAGTGATAAGAACACGGCCAAGGCAAGAAGGCCCTGCCTGTCGTAAGAGGCGACTAATAGGTAGGAGTCGAGAGGTGAAGAATGTATGTGTGTGTGCATGTGTGCGTGTTTGTGTGTGTGTGAGTGTATGTGTGTGTGCGTGTGTGCGTGCGTGTGTGTGTGTATGTTTGTGAGTGTGTGTGTGTGTATGTGTGTGTCCCTTCGGCTCGCAGAGATAAGTAAACAGCCGTGGCAAGAAGGCGATGCAAATCTTACGGGGCGACTAATGGGTAGGAGTCGAGAGGTGAAGAGTGGGCGACTAATAAGTAGTAGGCGAGTGGTGAAGAGTGTATGTGCGTGTGTGCGTGTGTGCGTGTGTGTGTGCGTGTGTAAGTATGTGTGTGTGTTAGTTCGGCTTGCAGAGATAAGAACACGACCGAGGCAAGAAGGCCCTGCCTATCGTAAGAGGCGACTAATAGGTAGGAGTCGACAGGTGAAGAGTGTATGTGTGTGGGTGCGTGTGTGCGTGTGTGTGTGCGTGTGTGAGTTTGTGTGTGTGTCCGTTCGGCTTGCAGAGATAAGAACACTGCCGAGGCAAGAAGGCCCTGCCTGTCGTGAGAGACGACTAATAGGTAGGAGTCGAGAGGTAAAGAATGTATGTGTGTGTGCGTGTGTGCGTGTTTGTGTGTGTGTGAGTGTATGTGTGTGTGCGTGTGTGTGGCGTGTGTGCGTGCGTGTCTGTGTGAGTGATTGTGTGTGTCCGTTAGGCTCGCAGAGATAAGAATGCGTTCGTGGCAAGAAGGCCCTGCCTGTCCTAAGAGGCGACTAATGGATAGGAGTCGAGAGGTGGAGAGTATGTGCGTGTGCGTGTGCGTTTGCGTGTGTGCGTTTGTGCCTGTGTGCGTGTGTTTGTGTGTGCGTGTGTGTGTGTGGCCGGTCGGCTCGCTGAAATGAGAACACGGCCGTGGCAAGAAGGCCCTGCCTGTCGTAAGAGGCGACTAATGGGTAGGAGTCGAGAGGTGAAGAGTGTATTTGTGTGTGTGTGCGTGTGTGTGCGTGTGTGTGTGAGTGTGTGTGTGTCCGTTCGGCTCGCAGAGATAAGAACACGGCTGTGGCAAGAAGTCCCTGCCTGTCGTAAGAGGCGACTAATGAATAGGAGTCGAGAGGTGAAGAGTGTATGTGTCTGTGTGTGTGCGTGTGTTTGTGCGTGTGTGAGTGTGTGTCTGTATGTGTGTGTGTGTGTGTGTCCGTTTGGCTTGCAGAGATAAGAATACGTCCGTGGCAAGAAGGCCCTGCCTGTCTTAAGAGGCGACTAATGGATAGGAATCGAGAGGTGGAGAGTGTGTGCGTGTGTGCGTGTGTGCCTGTGTGCGTGTTTTTGTGTGTGCGTGTGTGTGTGTGTGTCCGTTCGGCTTGCAGAGATAAGAACACGGCCGTGGCAAGAAGTCCCTGCCTGTCGTAAGAGGAGAATAATGGGTAGAAGTCGAGAGGTGAATAGTGTATGTGTGCTTGCGTGTGTGTGTGAGTGTGTGTGTGTCCGTTCGGCTCGCAGAGATAAGAATGCGTTCGTGGCAAGAAGGCCCTGCCTGTCTTGAGAGGCGACTAATGGATGGGAGTCGAGAGGTGTAGAGTGTGTGCGTGTGCGTGAGCGTTTGTGTGTGCGTTTGTGCCTGTGTGCGTGTGTAAGTGTGTGCGTATGTATGTGTGTGTCCGGTCGGCTCGCTGAAATGAGAACACGGCCGTGGCAAGAAGGCCCTGCCTGTCGTAAGAGGCGACTAATGGGTAGGAGTCGAGAGGTGAAGAGGGTATGTGAGTGTGTGCGTGTGTGGGTGTGTGTGTGTTTGTGCGTGTGTAAGTGTGTGTGTGTATGTATGTGTGTGTCCATTCGGCTCGCAGAGAAAAGAATACGGCCGAGGCAAGAAGACCCTGCCTGTCGCGAGAGACGACTAATAGGTAGGAGTCGAGATGTGAAGAATGTATGTGTGTGTGCGTATGTGCGTGTTTGTGTGTGTGAGTGTATGTGTGTGTGCGTGTGTGCGTGCGTGTGTGCGTGTGTTTGTGAGTGTGTGTGTATGTGTGTGTCCGTTCGGCTTGCAGAGATAAGAACACGGCCGTGGCAAGAAGTCCCTGCCTGTCGTAAGAGGAGAATAATGGGTAGGAGTCGAGAGGTGAAGAGTTTGTGCGTGTGAGTGTGCGTGTTCGTGTGTGTGTGCGTGTGTGTGTGTGTCCGTTCGGCTTGCAGATATAAGAACACGGCCGTGACAAGAAGTCCCTGCCTGTCGTAAGAGGAGAATAATGGGTAGGAGTCGAGAGGTGAAGAGTGTGTGCGTGTGAGTGTGCGTGTGCGTGTGTGTGCGTGTGTGTGTGTCCGTTCGGCTGGCAGAGATAAGAACACGGCCGTGGCAAGAAGTCCCTGCCTGTCGTAAGAGGAGAATAATGGGTAGGAGTCGAGAGGTGAAGAGTGTATGTGTGTGTCTGCGTGTGTGCGTACGTGTGTGAGTGTGTGTGTGATTGTGTGTATGTGTCAGTGTGTGTGTGTCCGGTCGGCTCGCAGAGATAAGAACACGGCCGTGGCAAGAAGTCCCTGCTTGTCGTAAGAGCCGACTAATGAATAGGAGTCGAGAGGTGAAGAGTGTATGTGTCTTTGTGTGTGTGCGTGTGTTTTTGCGTGTGTAAGTATGTGTGTGTATTTGTGTGTGTGTTACCCTTTGGCTTGCAGAGATAAGAATACGGCCGAGGCAAGAAGGCCCTGCCTGTCGTAAGAGGCGACTAATGGGTAGGAGTCGAGAGGTGGAGAGTGTGTGTGTATGCGTGTGTGTGTGTGTCCGTTCGGCTTGCAGAGATAAGAACACGGCCGTGCCAAGAAGTCCCTGCCTGTCGTAATAGGAGAATAATGGGTAGGAGTCGAGAGGTGAAGAGTGTATGTGTGTGTGTGCGTGTGTGCGTACGTGTGTGAGTGTGTGTGTGAATGTGTGTGTGTGTCAGTGTGTGTGTGTCCGTTCGGCTCGCAGAGATTAGAGTACGGCCGTGGCAAGAAGTCCCTGCCTGTCGTAAGAGGCGACTAATGAATAGGAGTCGAGAGGTGAAGAGTGTATGTGTCTTTGTGTGTGTGCGTGTGTTTGTGTGTGTGTGAGTATGTGTTTGTATTTGTGTGTGTGTCCGTTTGGCTTGCAGAGATAAGAATACGGCCGAGGCAATAAGTCCATGCCTGTCGTAAGATGCGACTAATGGGTAGGAGTCGAGAGGTGAAGAGTGTATTTGTGTGTGTGTGCGTGTGTGCGTGTGTGTGTGTGCGTGGGTGCGTGTGTGTGTGTAAGTGTGTGTGTGTGTGTGTCCGTTCGGCTCGCAGAGATAAGAACACGGCCGTGGCAAGAAGTCCCTGCCTGTCGTAAGTGGCGACTAATGAATAGGAGTCGAGAGGTGAAGATTGTATGTGTCTTTGTGTGTGTGTGTGTATTTGTGTGTGTGTCCGTTTGGCTTGCAGAGATAAGAATACGGCTGAGGCAAGAAGGCCCTCTCTCTTGTAAGGGGCGACTAATAGGTAGGAGTCGAAAGGTGAATAGTGTATGTGTGTGTGTGTGTGTGCGTGTGTGGGTATGTGTGTGTTTGTGCGTGTGTAAGTGTGTGTGTGTGTATGTATGTGTGTGTCCATTCGGCTCGCAGAGATTAGAATACGGCCGATGCAAGAAGGTCATGCCTGTCTTAAGAGGCGACTAATGGATAGAAGTCGAAAGGTGGAGAGTGTATACGTGTGTGCGCGTGTGTGCGTGCGTGTGTGTGTGTGTTCTTGTATGTGTGTGTGTGAGTGTGTGTGTGTCTGGTCGGCTCGCAGAGATAACAACATGGCCGTGGCAGGAAGGCCCTGCCTGTCGTAAGATGCGACTAATGGGTAGGAGTCGAGAGGTAAAGAGTGTATATGTGTGTGTGCGTGTGTGCGTGTGTGTGTGCGTGTGTGAGTGTGTGTGTATGTGTGTGTGTCCGTCTGGCTTGCAGAGGTCAAGGCAAGAAGACCCAGCCAGTTGTAAGAGGAGAATAATGGGTAGGAGTCGAGAGGTGAATAGTGTATGTGTGTGTGTGTGTGTGCGTGTGTAAGTGTGTGTGTGTGTGTGTGAGTGTGTGTGTGTGTCCGTTCGGCTCGCAGAGATCAGAATACGTCCGTGGCAAGAAGGCCTTGCCTGTCTTAAGAGGCGACTAATGGATAGGAGTCGAAAGGTGGAGAGTGTGTGCTTGTGCGTGTGCGTGTGCGTGTGTGCGTTCGGCTTGCAGAGATAAGAACACGACCGTGGCAAGAAGTCCCTGCCTTTCGAAAAAGGCGACTAATAGGTAGGATTAGAGAGGTGAAGAATGTATGTGTGTGTGCGTGTGAGCGTGTTTGTGTGTGTGTGAGTGTATGTGTGTGTGCGTGTATGCATTCGGTTCGCAGAGATTAGAATACGGCCGAGGCAAGAAGGCCATGCCTGTCGTAA
Organism: Diabrotica undecimpunctata; assembly: GCF_040954645.1. NCBI lineage: Eukaryota > Metazoa > Arthropoda > Insecta > Coleoptera > Chrysomelidae > Diabrotica > Diabrotica undecimpunctata. The sequence continues at coordinate 315,337 of NW_027311908.1, read as the reverse complement.
GAGGCGACTAATTGGTAGGAGTCGAGAGGTGAAGAGTGTATGTGTGTGTGTGTGCGTGTGTGCGTGTGTGTGTGCGTGTGTGAGTGTGTGTGTGTCCGGTCGGCTCGCAGAGATAAGAACACGTCCGTGCCAAGAAGGCCCTGCCTGTCGTAAGCGGTGACTAATGGGTAGGAGTCGAGAGGTGAAGAGTGTATGTGTGTGTGTGTGTGTGTGTGTGTGTGTGCGTATGTGCGTGTGTGTGCGTGTGTGAGTGTGTGTGTATTTGTGTGTGTGAGTGTGTGCGTGTCCAGTAGGATCGCAGAGATGAGAACACGGCCGTGGCAAGAAGGCCCTGCCTATCGTAAGAGGCGACTAATAGGTAAGAGTCGAGTGGTGAAGAGTGTATATGTGTGTGTGTGCGTGTGTGCGTGTGTGTGCGTGTGTGAGTGTGTGTGTATGTTTGTGTGTCCGTTTGGCTTGCAGAGATAAGAATACGGCCAAGGCAAGAAGACCCTGCCTTTTGTAAGGGGCGACTAATAGGTAGGAGACGAGAGGTGAAGAGTGTATGTGTGTATGCGTGTGTGTGTGTGTGTGCGTGAGTGTATGTGTATATGCCTGTGTGCGTGCGTGTGTGTGTGTCCGTGAGTGTGTGTGTGTGTATGTGTGTCCCTTTGGCTCGCAGAGAAAAGAAAACAGCGGTGGTAAGATTGCCATGCCTGTCGTAAGAGGTGACTAATGGGTAGGAGTCGAGAGGTGAAGAGTGTATGTGTGTGTGCGTGTGTGTGTGTTTGTGCGTATGTGAGTGTGTGTGTATGGGTGTGTGTGTCCGTTCGGCTTGCAGACATAAGAATACGGCCGTGACAAGAAGGCCATGCTTGTTGTAATTAGCGGCTAATGGGTAGGAGTCGAGAGGTGAAGAGTGTTTGTGTGTGTGTGTGCGTGTGTGTTTGCGTGTGTGAGTGTGTGTGTGTATGTGTGTGTGTCCGTTAGGCTTACAGAGATAAGAATACGGCCAAGGCAAGAAGGCCCTGCCTCTTGTAAGGGGCGACTAATAGGTAGGAATCGAGAGGTGAAGAGTGTATGTGTGTGTGCGTGTGTGTGTGTGTTAGTGTATGTGTGTGTGCGTGTGTGGGTGCGTGTGTGTGTGTTTGTGAGTGTGTGTTTGTATGTGTGTCCCTTCGGCTCGCAGAGAAAAGAAAGCAGCGGTGGCAAGAATGCCATGCCTGTCGTAAGAGGTGACTAATGGGTAGGAGTCGAGAGGTGAAGAGTGTATGTGTGTGTGCGTGTGTGTGTGTGTTTGTGCGTTTGTTAGTGTGTGTGTGTATGTAAGTGTCCGTTCGGCTCGCAGAGATTAGAATACGCTCGAGGCAAGAAGGACATGCCAGTCGTAAAAGGCGACTAATGGGTAGGAGTCGAGAGGTGAAGAGTGTATGTGTGTGTGCGTGTGTGTGTGCGTGTGTGAGTTTGTGTGTGTGTTAGTTCGGCCTGCAGAGATAAGAACACGACGGAGGCAAGAAGGCCCTGCCTATCGTAAAAAGCGACTAATAGGTAGGAGTCGAGAGGTGAAGAGTGTATGTGTGTGTGCGTGTGTGCATGTGTGTGTGCGTGTGTGTGTGTGAGTGTATGTGTGTGTTCGTGTGAGCGTGCGTGTGTGCGTGTGCGTCTGTGTTGATTTTTGTGAGTGTGTGTGTGTGTGTGCGTGCGTGTGTGTGTGTGTGTGAGTGTGTGTATCCCTACGGCTCGCAGAGATAAGAATACGGCCGTGGTAAGAAGGCCATGCCTGCTGTAAGGAGCGACTAATGGGTAGGAGTCGCGAGTTGAAGAGTGTACCTGTGTGTGAGTGTGTGTGTGTACGTGTGTGAGTGTATGTGTGTGTGTCCGTTCGGCTTGCAGAGATAAGAATACAGCCGTAGCAAGAAGGCCCTGCCTGTCGTAAGAGGCGACTAATGGGTAGGAGTCGAGAGGTGGAGAGTATAGGTATGTGCATGTGTGCGTGTGTGTGTGCGTGTGTGTGTATGTGTGTGTGTCCGTTCGGCTCGCAGAGATCAGAACACGGCCGTGGTATGAAGTCCCTGCCTGTCGTAAGAGGCGACTAATGAATAGGAGTCGAGAGGTGAAGAGTGTATGTGTCTTTGTGTGTGTGCGTGTGTTTGTGCGTGTGTGAGTATGTGTGTGTGTATGTGTGTGTGTGTGTCCGTTTGGCTTGCAGAGATAAGAATACGGCCGAGGCAAGAACGCCCTGCCTGTCTTAAGAGGCGACTAATGGATATTAGTCGAGAGGTCGAGAGTGTGTGCGTGTGCGTGTACGTGTGCGTGTGTGCGTGTGTGCCTGTGTGCGTGTGTTTGTGTGTGCGTGTGTGTGTGTGTCCTTTCGGCTCGCAGAGATAAGAATACGTCTGTGGCAAGAAGGCCCTGCCTGTCTTAAGAGGCGACTAATGGATAGGCATCGAGAGGTGGAGAATGTGTGCGTGTGCGTGTGTTTGTGTGTGCGTGTGTGTGTGTGTCCGTTCGGCTTGCAGAGATAAGAACACGGCCGTGGCAAGAAGTCCCTGCCTGTCGTAAGAGGCGACTAATGGGTAGGAGTCGAGAGGTGAAGAATGTGTTTGTGTGTGTGTGTGTGCGTGTGTGTGCGTATATGCGTGCGTGTGTGTGTGAGTGTGTATATGTCCGTTCGGCTTGCAGAGATAAGAATACGGCCGAGGCAAGAATGCCCTGCCTGTCGTAAGTGGCGACTAATTGGTAGGAGTCGAGAGGTGAAAAGTGTTTTTGTGTGTGTGCGTGTGTGTGCGTGTGTGCGTGCTTGTGTGTGTGAGTGTGTATGTGTCCGTTCGGCTTGCAGAGATAAGAATACGGCCGAG
>NW_027311908.1:300000-307500 GCF_040954645.1 Diabrotica undecimpunctata | reverse complement strand
AAAAAAGCGGTGGCAAGAAGGCCATGCCTGTCGTAAGAGGCGACTAATGGATAGGAGTCGAGAGGTGGAGAGTGTGTGCGTGTGCGGGTGCGTGTGCGTGTGTGTGTGTGTGTGTGTGTCCGTTTGGCTTGCAGAGATAAGAACACGGCCGTGGCAAGAAGTCCCTGCCTGTCGTAAGAGGAGAATAATGGGTAGGAGTCGAGAGGTGAAGAGTGTATGTATGTGTGTGCGTGTGTGCGTGCGTGTGTGAGTGTGTGTGTGTATGTGTGTGTGTCAGTGTGTGTGTGTGTCCGGTCGGCTCGCAGAGATGAGAACACGGCCGTGGCAAGAAAGCACTGCCTGTCGTAAGTGGCGACTAATTGGTAGGGGTCGAGAGGTGAAGAGTGCATGTGTGTGTGTGCGTGTGTGCGTGTGTGTGCGTGTGTGCGTACGTCTGTGTTTGAGTGTGTGTGTGTCCGTTCGGCTTGCAGAGATAAGAATACGGCCGAGGCAAGAAGGCCCTGCCTGTCGTAAGTGGCGACTAATGGGTAGGATTCGAGAGGTGAAGAGTGTGTTTGTGTGTGTGTGTGTGTGTGCGTGTGTGTGCGTGTGTGCGTGCGTGTGTGTGTGAGTGTGTGTGTGTCCGTTCGGCTTGCAGAGATAAAAATACGGCCGAGGCAAGAAGGCCCTGCCTGTCGTAAGTGGCGACTAATTGGTAGGAGTCGAGAGGTGAAGAGTGTATGTGTGTGTGTGCGTGTGTGCGTGTGTGTGCGTGTGTAAGTGTGTGTGTATGTGTGTGTGTGTCTGTTTGGCTTGCAGAGATAAGAATACGGCCGAGGCAAGAAGGCCCTCTCTCTTGTAAGGGGCGACTAATAGGTAGGAGTCGAAAGGTGAATAGTGTAAGTGTGTGTGTGTGTGCGTGTGTGGGTGTGTGTGTGTTTGTGCGTGTGTAAGTGTGTGTGTGTATGTATGTGTGTGTCCATTCGGCTCGCAGAGATTAGAATACGGCCGAGGCAAGAAGGCCATGCCTGTCGTAAGAGGCAACTAATGGGTAGGAGTCGAGAGGTGAAAAGTGTTTTTGTGTGTGTGCGTGTGTGTGCGTGTGTGCGTGCTTGTGTGTGTGAGTGTGTATGTGTCCGTTCGGCTTGCAGAGATAAGAATACGGCCAAGGCAAGAAGGCCTTGCCAGTCGTAAGAGGCGACTAATGGGTAGGAGTCGAGAGGTGAAGAGTGTATGTGTGTGTGTGCGTGTGTGTGCGTGTGTGAGTGTGTGTGTCCTGTCGGCTCGCAGTGATAAGGAAACGTCCGTGCCAAGAAGGCCCTGCCTGTCGTAAGCGGCGACTAATGCGTAGGAGTCGAGAGGTGAAGAGTGTATGTGTGTAAGTGCGTGTGTTTGTGTGTGTGCGTGTGTGAGTGTGTGAGTGTGCCCGGTCGGCTCGCAGAGATAAGAACACGGCCGTGGCAAGAAGGCCCTACCTGTCGTAAGAGGCGACTAATGGGTAGGAGTCGAGAGGTGTAGAGTGTATGTGTGTGTGAGTGTGCGTGTGTGTGCGTGTGTGAGTGTGTGTGTGTATTTGTGTGTGTGAGTGTGTGTATCCCTACGGCTCGCAGAGATAAGAATACGGCCGTGGTAAGAAGGCCATGCCTGCTGTAAGGAGCGACTAATGGGTAGGAGTCGCGAGTTGAAGAGTGTACCTGTGTGTGAGTGTGTGTGTGTACGTGTGTGAGTGTATGTGTGTGTGTCCGTTCGGCTTGCAGAGATAAGAATACAGCCGTAGCAAGAAGGCCCTGCCTGTCGTAAGAGGCGACTAATGGGTAGGAGTCGAGAGGTGGAGAGTATAGGTATGTGCATGTGTGCGTGTGTGTGTGCGTGTGTGTGTATGTGTGTGTGTCCGTTCGGCTCGCAGAGATCAGAACACGGCCGTGGTATGAAGTCCCTGCCTGTCGTAAGAGGCGACTAATGAATAGGAGTCGAGAGGTGAAGAGTGTATGTGTCTTTGTGTGTGTGCGTGTGTTTGTGCGTGTGTGAGTATGTGTGTGTGTATGTGTGTGTGTGTGTGTCCGTTTGGCTTGCAGAGATAAGAATACGGCCGAGGCAAGAACGCCCTGCCTGTCTTAAGAGGCGACTAATGGATATTAGTCGAGAGGTCGAGAGTGTGTGCGTGTGCGTGTACGTGTGCGTGTGTGCGTGTGTGCCTGTGTGCGTGTGTTTGTGTGTGCGTGTGTGTGTGTGTCCTTTCGGCTCGCAGAGATAAGAATACGTCTGTGGCAAGAAGGCCCTGCCTGTCTTAAGAGGCGACTAATGGATAGGCATCGAGAGGTGGAGAATGTGTGCGTGTGCGTGTGTTTGTGTGTGCGTGTGTGTGTGTGTCCGTTCGGCTTGCAGAGATAAGAACACGGCCGTGGCAAGAAGTCCCTGCCTGTCGTAAGAGGCGACTAATGGGTAGGAGTCGAGAGGTGAAGAATGTGTTTGTGTGTGTGTGTGTGTGCGTGTGTGTGCGTATATGCGTGCGTGTGTGTGTGAGTGTGTATATGTCCGTTCGGCTTGCAGAGATAAGAATACGGCCGAGGCAAGAATGCCCTGCCTGTCGTAAGTGGCGACTAATTGGTAGGAGTCGAGAGGTGAAAAGTGTTTTTGTGTGTGTGCGTGTGTGTGCGTGTGTGCGTGCTTGTGTGTGTGAGTGTGTATGTGTCCGTTCGGCTTGCAGAGATAAGAATACGGCCGAGGCAAGAAGGCCCTGCCTGTCGTAAGTGGCGACTAATTGGTAGGAGTCGAGAGGTGAAGAGTGTATGTGTGTGTGTGTGTGTGCGTGTGTGGGTGTGTGTGTGTTTGTGCGTGTGTAAGTGTGTGTGTGTATGTATACGTGTCCATTCGGCTCGCAGAGAGTAGAATACGGCCGAGGCAAGAAGGCCATGCCTGTCGTAAGAGGCAACTAATGGGTAGGAGTCGAGAGGTGAAGAGTGTATGTGTGTGTGTGCGTGTGTGCTTGTGTGTGTGCGTGTGTGAGTGTGTGTGTCCGGTCGGCTCGCAGTGATAAGGACACGTCCGTGCCAAGAAGGCCCTGCCTGTCGTAAGCAGCGACTAATGCGTAGGAGTCGAGTGGAGAAAAGTGTATGTGTGTAAGTGCGTGTGTGCGTGTGTGTGCGTGTGTGAGTGTGTGTGTGTGTCCAGTCGGCTCTCAGAGATAAGAACACGGCCGTGGCAAGAAGGCCCTGCCTGTCGTAAGAGGCGACTAATGGGTAGGAGTCGAGAGGTGAAGAGTGTATGTGTGTGTGAGTGTGCGTGTGTGCGTGTGTGTGCATGTGTGAGTGTGTGTGTGTATTTGTGTGTGTGAGTGTGTGTGTCCAGTCGGCTCGCAGAGATACGAACACGGCCGTGGCAAAAAGGCCCTGCCTGTCGTAAGAGGCGACTAATGGGTAGGAGTCGAGTGGTGAAGAGTATATATGTGTGTGCGTATGTGCGTGTGTGTGCGTGTGAGAGTGTGTGTGTATGTGTGTGTGTGTCCGTTCGGCTTGTAGAGATAAGAGCACGACCGAGGCAAGAAGGCCCTGCCTATCGTAAGAGGCGACTAATAGGTAGGAGTCAAGAGGTGAAGAGTGTATGTGTGTGTGCGTGTGTGCGTGTGTGTGTGTATGTGTGTGTGTATCCCTTCGGCTCGCAGAGATAAGAATACGTCCGTGGCAAGAAGGCCATGCTTGCTGTAAGAAGCGACTAATGAGTAGGAGTCGAGGGGTGAAGCGTGTATGTGTGTATGTGTGCAAGTGTGTGTGTGTGTCCGTTGGGCTCGCAGAGATAGGTATACGTCCGTGGCAAGAAGGCCCTGCCTGTCTTAAGAGGCGACTAATGGATAGGAGTCGAGAGGTGGAGAGTGTGTGCGTGTGCGTGTGCGTGTGGGTGCGTGTGTAAGTGTGTGTGTATGTGTGTGTGTCTGTTTGGCTTGCAGAGATAAAAATACGGCAGAGGCAAGCAGGCCCTGCCTATCGTAATAGGCGACTAATAGGTAGGAGTCGAGAGGTGAAGAGTGTATGTGTGTGTGTGCGTGTGTGCGTGTGTGTGTGAGTGTGTGAGTGTGTGTGTGTCCGTTCGGCTTGCAGAGATAAGAACACCCCCAAGGCAAGAAGGCCCTGCCTGTGGTAAGAGGCGACTAATAAGTAGGAGTCGAGAGGTGAAGAGTGTATGTGTGTGTGTGTGCGTGTGTGCGTGTGTGTGTGCGTGTGTAAGTATGTGTGTGTGTGTCCGTTCGTCTTGCAGAAATAAGAACACGGCCGAGGCAAGAAGGCCCTGCCTGTCGTGAGAGGCGACTAATAGGTAGGATTAGAGAGGTGAAGAATGTATGTGTGTGTGCGTGTGTGCGTGCGTATGTGCGTGTGTGTGTGTGAGTGTGTGTGTGTGTGTGTATGTGTGTGTGTGTGTGTCCCTTCGCTCGCAGAGATAAGAAAAAAGCGGTGGCAAGAAGGCCATGCCTGTCGTAAGAGGCGACTAATGGATAGGAGTCGAGAGGTGGAGAGTGTGTGCGTGTGCGTGTGCGTGTGTGTGTGTGTGCGTGTGTGTGTGTCCGTTTGGCTTGCAGAGATAAAAACACGGCCGTGGCAAGAAGTCCCTGCCTGTCGTAAGAGGAGAATATTGGGTAGGAGTCGAGAGGTGAAGAGTGTATGTGTGTGTGCGTGTGTGCGTGCGTGTGTGAGTGTGTGTGTGTATGTGTGTGTCAGTGTGTGTGTGTGTGTCCGGTCGGCTCGCAGAGATAAGAATACGGCCGAGGCAAGAAGGCCCTGCCTCTTGTAAGGGGCGACTAATAAGTAGGAGTCGAGAGGTGAAGAGTGTATGTGTGTATGCGTGTGTGCGTGTGTGCGTGTGTGAGTATGTGTGTTTGTTAGTTCGGTTTGCAGAGATAAGAGCACAACCGAGGCAAGAAGGCCCTGCCTATCGTAAGAGGCGACTAATAGGTAGGAGTCGAGAGGTGAAGAGTGTATGTGTGTGTGTGCGTGTGTGTGCGTGTGAGCGTGCGTGTGTGTGTGAGTGTGTGTGTGTGTGTCCGTTCGGCTTGCAGAGATAAGAATACGGCCAAGGCAAGAAGGCCTTGCCAGTCGTAAGAGGCGACTAATGGGTAGGAGTCGAGAGGTGAAGAGTGTATGTGTGTGTGTGCGTGTGTGTGCGTGTGTGAGTGTGTGTGTCCTGTCGGCTCGCAGTGATAAGGAAACGTCCGTGCCAAGAAGGCCCTGCCTGTCGTAAGCGGCGACTAATGCGTAGGAGTCGAGAGGTGAAGAGTGTATGTGTGTAAGTGCGTGTGTTTGTGTGTGTGCGTGTGTGAGTGTGTGAGTGTGCCCGGTCGGCTCGCAGAGATAAGAACACGGCCGTGGCAAGAAGGCCCTACCTGTCGTAAGAGGCGACTAATGGGTAGGAGTCGAGAGGTGTAGAGTGTATGTGTGTGTGAGTGTGCGTGTGTGTGCGTGTGTGAGTGTGTGTGTGTATTTGTGTGTGTGAGTGTGTGTATCCCTACGGCTCGCAGAGATAAGAATACGGCCGTGGTAAGAAGGCCATGCCTGCTGTAAGGAGCGACTAATGGGTAGGAGTCGCGAGTTGAAGAGTGTACCTGTGTGTGAGTGTGTGTGTGTACGTGTGTGAGTGTATGTGTGTGTGTCCGTTCGGCTTGCAGAGATAAGAATACAGCCGTAGCAAGAAGGCCCTGCCTGTCGTAAGAGGCGACTAATGGGTAGGAGTCGAGAGGTGGAGAGTATAGGTATGTGCATGTGTGCGTGTGTGTGTGCGTGTGTGTGTATGTGTGTGTGTCCGTTCGGCTCGCAGAGATCAGAACACGGCCGTGGTATGAAGTCCCTGCCTGTCGTAAGAGGCGACTAATGAATAGGAGTCGAGAGGTGAAGAGTGTATGTGTCTTTGTGTGTGTGCGTGTGTTTGTGCGTGTGTGAGTATGTGTGTGTGTATGTGTGTGTGTGTGTCCGTTTGGCTTGCAGAGATAAGAATACGGCCGAGGCAAGAACGCCCTGCCTGTCTTAAGAGGCGACTAATGGATATTAGTCGAGAGGTCGAGAGTGTGTGCGTGTGCGTGTACGTGTGCGTGTGTGCGTGTGTGCCTGTGTGCGTGTGTTTGTGTGTGCGTGTGTGTGTGTGTCCTTTCGGCTCGCAGAGATAAGAATACGTCTGTGGCAAGAAGGCCCTGCCTGTCTTAAGAGGCGACTAATGGATAGGCATCGAGAGGTGGAGAATGTGTGCGTGTGCGTGTGTTTGTGTGTGCGTGTGTGTGTGTGTGTCCGTTCGGCTTGCAGAGATAAGAACACGGCCGTGGCAAGAAGTCCCTGCCTGTCGTAAGAGGCGACTAATGGGTAGGAGTCGAGAGGTGAAGAATGTGTTTGTGTGTGTGTGTGTGTGCGTGTGTGTGCGTATATGCGTGCGTGTGTGTGTGAGTGTGTATATGTCCGTTCGGCTTGCAGAGATAAGAATACGGCCGAGGCAAGAATGCCCTGCCTGTCGTAAGTGGCGACTAATTGGTAGGAGTCGAGAGGTGAAAAGTGTTTTTGTGTGTGTGCGTGTGTGTGCGTGTGTGCGTGCTTGTGTGTGTGAGTGTGTATGTGTCCGTTCGGCTTGCAGAGATAAGAATACGGCCGAGGCAAGAAGGCCCTGCCTGTCGTAAGTGGCGACTAATTGGTAGGAGTCGAGAGGTGAAGAGTGTATGTGTGTGTGTGTGTGTGCGTGTGTGGGTGTGTGTGTGTTTGTGCGTGTGTAAGTGTGTGTGTGTATGTATACGTGTCCATTCGGCTCGCAGAGATTAGAATACGGCCGAGGCAAGAAGGCCATGCCTGTCGTAAGAGGCAACTAATGGGTAGGAGTCGAGAGGTGAAGAGTGTATGTGTGTGTGTGCGTGTGTGCGTGTGTGTGTGCGTGTGTGAGTGTGTGTGTCCGGTCGGCTCGCAGTGATAAGGACACGTCCGTGCCAAGAAGGCCCTGCCTGTCGTAAGCAGCGACTAATGCGTAGGAGTCGAGTGGAGAAGAGTGTATGTGTGTAAGTGCGTGTGTGCGTGTGTGTGCGTGTGTGAGTGTGTGTGTGTGTCCAGTCGGCTCTCAGAGATAAGAACACGGCCGTGGCAAGAAGGCCCTGCCTGTCGTAAGAGGCGACTAATGGGTAGGAGTCGAGAGGTGAAGAGTGTATGTGTGTGTGAGTGTGCGTGTGTGCGTGTGTGTGCATGTGTGAGTGTGTGTGTGTATTTGTGTGTGTGAGTGTGTGTGTCCAGTCGGCTCGCAGAGATACGAACACGGCCGTGGCAAAAAGGCCCTGCCTGTCGTAAGAGGCGACTAATGGGTAGGAGTCGAGTGGTGAAGAGTATATATGTGTGTGCGTATGTGCGTGTGTGTGCGTGTGAGAGTGTGTGTGTATGTGTGTGTGTGTCCGTTCGGCTTGTAGAGATAAGAGCACGACCGAGGCAAGAAGGCCCTGCCTATCGTAAGAGGCGACTAATAGGTAGGAGTCAAGAGGTGAAGAGTGTATGTGTGTGTGCGTGTGTGCGTGTG
>NW_027311908.1:230000-295000 GCF_040954645.1 Diabrotica undecimpunctata | reverse complement strand
TGTGGGTGTGTGTGTGTTTGTGCGTGTGTAAGTGTGTGTGTGTATGTATGTGTGTGTCCATTCGGCTCGCAGAGATTAGAATACGGCCGAGGCAAGAAGGCCATGCCTGTCGTAAGAGGCAACTAATGGGTAGGAGTCGAGAGGTGAAAAGTGTTTTTGTGTGTGTGCGTGTGTGTGCGTGTGTGCGTGCTTGTGTGTGTGAGTGTGTATGTGTCCGTTCGGCTTGCAGAGATAAGAATACGGCCAAGGCAAGAAGGCCTTGCCAGTCGTAAGAGGCGACTAATGGGTAGGAGTCGAGAGGTGAAGAGTGTATGTGTGTGTGTGCGTGTGTGTGCGTGTGTGAGTGTGTGTGTCCTGTCGGCTCGCAGTGATAAGGAAACGTCCGTGCCAAGAAGGCCCTGCCTGTCGTAAGCGGCGACTAATGCGTAGGAGTCGAGAGGTGAAGAGTGTATGTGTGTAAGTGCGTGTGTTTGTGTGTGTGCGTGTGTGAGTGTGTGAGTGTGCCCGGTCGGCTCGCAGAGATAAGAACACGGCCGTGGCAAGAAGGCCCTACCTGTCGTAAGAGGCGACTAATGGGTAGGAGTCGAGAGGTGTAGAGTGTATGTGTGTGTGAGTGTGCGTGTGTGTGCGTGTGTGAGTGTGTGTGTGTATTTGTGTGTGTGAGTGTGTGTGTGTCCAGTCGGCTCGCAGAGATAAGAACACGGCCGTGGCAAGAAGGCCCTGCCTGTCGTAAGAGGCGACTAATGGGTAGGAGTCGAGAGGTGAAGAGTGTATGTGTGTGTGAGTGTGCGTGTGTGCGTGTGTGTGCGTGTGTGAGTGTGTGTGTGTATTTGTGTGTGTGAGTGTGTGTGTCCAGTCGGCTCGCAGAAATAAGAACACGGCCGTGGCAAGAAGGCCCTGCCTGTCGTAAGAGGCGACTAATGGGTAGGAGTCGAGTGGTGAAGAGTGTATATGTGTGTGCGTATGTGCGTGTGAGTGCGTGTGAGAGTGTGTGTGTATGTGTGTGTGTGTCCGTTCGGCTTGCAGAGATAAGAGCACGACCGAGGCAAGAAGGCCCTGCCGATCGTAAGAGGCGACTAATAGGTAGGATTCGAGAGGTGAAGAATGTATGTGTGTGTGCGTGTGTGCGTGTTTGTGTGTGTGTGAGTGTATGTGTGTGTGCGTGTGTGCGTGCGTGTGTGAGTATGTGTGTGTGTATGTGTGCAAGTGTGTGTGTGTGTGTCCGTTCGGCTCGCTAAGATAGGTATACGTCCGTGGCAAGAAGGCCCTGCCTGTCTTAAGAGGCGACTAATGGATAGGAATAGAGAGGTGGAGAGTGCGTGCGTGAGCGTGTGCGTGTGTGTGCGTGTGTAAGTGTGTGTGTATGTGTGTGTGTATGTGTGTGTGTCTGTTTGGCTTGCAGAGATAAGAATACGGCCAAGGCAAGAAGGCCCTGCCTCTTGTAATGGGCGACTAATAAGTAGGAGTCGAGAGGTGAAGAGTGTATGTGTGTGTGCGTGTGTGCGTACGTGTGTGCGTGTGTGAGTATGTGTGTGTGTTAGTTCGGCTTGCAGAAATAAGAACACGACCGAGGCAAGAAGGCCCTGCCTAACGTAAGAGGCAGCTAATAGGTAGAAGTCGAGAGGTGAAGAGTGTATGTGTGTGTGCGTGTGTGCGTGTGTGTGTGCGTGTGTGAGTATGTGTGTGTGTCCGTTCGGCTTGCAGAGATAAGAACACGGCCGAGGCAAGAAGGCCCAGCCTGTCGTGAGAGGCGACTAATAGGTAGGATTAGAGAAGTGAAGAATGTATGTGTGTGTGCGTGTGTGCGTGTGTGCGTGTGTGAGTATGTGTGTTTGTTAGTTCGGCTTGCAGAGATAAGAGCACAACCGAGGCAAGAAGGCCCTGCCTATCGTAAGAGGCGACTAATAGGTAGGAGTCGAGAGGTGAAGAGTGTAGGTGTGTGTGCGTGTGTGCGTGTGTGTGCGTGTGAGCGTGCGTGTGTGTGTGAGTGTGTGTGTGTGTCCGTTCGGCTTGCAGAAATAAGAATACGGCCGAGGCAAGAAGTCCCTGCCTATCGTAAGAGGCGACTAATAGGTAGGAGTGGAGAGGTAAAGAGTGTATGTGTGTGTGTGCGTGTGTGCGTGTGTGTGCGTGTGTGCGTTCGTGTGTGTGTGAGTGTGTGTGCGTCCGTTCGGCTTGCAGAGATAAGAATACGGCCGAGGCAAGAAGGCCCTGCCTGTCGTAAGTGGCGACTAATTGGTAGGAGTCGAGAGGTGAAGAGTGCATGTGTGTGTGTGCGTGTGTGCGTGTGTGTGCGTGTGTAAGTGTGTGTGTATGTGTGTGTGTCTGTTTGGCTTGCAGAGATAAGAATACGGTCGAGGCAAGAAGGCCCTGCGTGTCGTGAGAGGCGACTAATAGGTAGGAGTGGAGAGGTGAAGAGTGTATGTGTGTGTGTGCGTGTGTGCGTGTGTGTGCGTGTGAGCGTGCGTGTGTGTGTGAGTGTGTGTGTGTCCGTTCGGCTTGCAGAGATAAGAATCCGGCCGAGGCAAGAAGGCCCTGCCTGTCGTAAGTGGCGACTAATTGGTAGGAGTCGAGAGGTGAAGAGTGTATATGTGTGTGTGCGTGTGTGCGTGTGTGTGCGTGTGTGCGTGCGTGTGTGTGTGAGTGTGTGCGTCCGTTCGGTTTGCAGAGATAAGAATACGGCCGAGGCAAGAAGGCCCTGCCTGTCGTAAGTGGCGACTAATGGGTAGGAGTCGAGAGGTGAAGAGTGTATTTGTGTGTGTGTGTGTGCGTGTGTGTGCGTGTGTGCGTGCGTGTGTGTGTGAGTGTGTGTGTGTCCGTTCGGCTTGCAGAGATAAGAATACGGCCGCGGCAAGAAGGCCCTGCCTTTCGTAAGTGGCGACTAATTGGTAGGAGTCGAGAGGTGAAGAGTGTATGTGTGTGTGTGCGTGTGTGCGTGTGTGTGCGTGTGTAAGTGTGTGTGTATGTGTGTGTGTCTGTTTGGCTTGCAGAGATAAGAATACGGTCGAGGCAAGAAGGCCCTGCGTGTCGTGAGAGGCGACTAATAGGTAGGATTAGAGAGGTGAAGAATGTATGTGTGTGCGTATGTGCGTGTTTGTTTGTGTGTGAGTGTATGCGTGTGTGCGTGTGTGCGTGCGTGTGTGCATGTGTGTGTGAGTGTGTGTGTGTATGTGTGTGTGTGTGTCCCTTCGCTCGCAGAGATAAGAAAAAAGCGGTGGCAAGAAAGCCATGCCTGTCGTAAGAGGCGACTAATGGATAGGAGTCGAGAGGTGGAGAGTGTGTGCGTGTGCGGGTGCGTGTGCGTGTGTGTGTGTATGTGTGTGTGTGTCAGTGTGTGTGTGTCCGGTCGGCTCGCAGAGATGAGAACACGGCCGTGGCAAGAAGGCACTGCCTGTCGTTAAGAGGCTACTAATGGGTAGGAGTCGAGAGGTGAAGAGTGTATGTATGTGTGTGCGTGTGTGCGTGCGTGTGTGTGTGTGTGTGTATGTGTGTGTGTGTCAGTGTGTGTGTGTCCGGTCGGCTCGCAGAGATGAGAACACGGCCGTGGCAAGAAGGCACTGCCTGTCGTTAAGAGGCGACTAATGGGTAGGAGTCGAGAGGTGAAGAGTGTATGTGTGTGTGTGCGTGTGTGCGTGTGTGTGCGTGTGTGTGTGTATGTGTGTGTCTGTTTGGCTTGCAGAGATAAGAATACGGCCGAGGCAAAAAGGTCCTGCCTCTTGTAAGGGGCGACTAATAAGTAGGAGTCGAGAGGTGAAGAGTGTATGTGTGTATGCGTGTGTGCGTGTGTGAGTATGTGTGTGTGTTAGTTCGGCTTGCAGAGATAAGAGCACAACCGAGGCAAGAAGGCCCTGCCTATCGTAAGAGGCGACTAATAGGTAGGAGTGGAGAGGTGAAGAGTGTATGTGTGTGTGTGCGTGTGTGCGTGTGTGTGCGTGTGAGCGTGCGTGTGTGTGTGAGTGTGTGTGTGTCCGTTCGGCTTGCAGAGATAAGAATACGGCCGAGGCAAGAAGGCCCTGCCTGTCGTAAGTGGCGACTAATTGGTAGGAGTCGAGAGGTGAAGAGTGCATGTGTGTGTGTGCGTGTGTGCGTGTGTGTGCGTGTGTGCGTGCGTCTGTGTGTGAGTGTGTGTGTGTCCGTTCGGCTTGCAGAGATAAGAATACGGCCGAGGCAAGAAGGCCCTGCCTGTCGTAAGTGGCGACTAATGGGTAGGAGTCGAGAGGTGGAGAGTATATTTGTGTGTGTGTGTGTGTGCGTGTGTGTGCGTGTGTGCGTGCGTGTGTGTGTGAGTGTGTGTGTGCCCGTTCGGCTTGCAGAGATAAGAATACGGCCGAGGCAAGAAGGCCCTGCCTGTCGTAAGTGGCGACTAATTGGTAGGAGTCGAGAGGTGAAGAGTGTATGTGTGTGTGTGCGTGTGTGCGTGTGTGTGCTTGTGTAAGTATGTGTGTATGTGTGTGTGTCTGATTGGCTTGCAGAGATAAGAATACGGCCGAGGCAAGAAGGCCCTCTCTCTTGTAAGGGGCGACTAATAGGTAGGAGTCGAAAGGTGAATAGTGTATCTGTGTGTGTGTGTGCGTGTGTGGGTGTGTGTGTGTTTGTGCGTGTGTAAGTGTGTGTGTATGTATGTGTGTGTCCATTCGGCTCGCAGAGATTAGAATACGGCCGAGGCAAGAAGGCCATGCCTGTCGTAAGAGGCAACTAATGGGTAGGAGTCGAGAGGTGAAAAGTGTTTTTGTGTGTGTGCGTGTGTGTGCGTGTGTGCGTGCTTGTGTGTGTGAGTGTGTATGTGTCCGTTCGGCTTGCAGAGATAAAAATACGGCCGAGGCAAGAAGGCCTTGCCTGTCTTAAGAGGCAACTAATGAATAGGAGTCGAGAGGTGGAGAGTGTGTGCGTGTGCGTGTGCGTGTGCGTGGGTGCGTGTGTGTGCGTGTGTGCGTGTATGTGTGTTTGTGCGTGTGTGAGTGTGTGTGAGTGTGTGTGAGTGTGTGTGTTTGTCCGCTCGGCTCGCAGAGATAAGATTACGGCCGTGGCAAGAAGGCCCTACCTGTCTTAAGAGGCAACTAATGGATAGGAGTCGAGAGGTGGAGAGTGTGTGCGTGTGCGTGTGCGTGTGCGTGGGTGCGTGTGTGTGCGTGTGTGCGTGTGTGTGTGTGTTTGTGTGTGCGTGTGTGTGTGTCCGTTCGGCTTGCAGAGATAAGAACACGGCCGTGGCAAGAAGTCCCTGCCTGTCGTAAGAGGAGAATAATGGGTAGAAGTCGAGAGGTGAATTGTGTATGTGTGCTTGCGTGTGTGTGTTTGTGTGTGAGTGTGTGTGCGTGTCCTTTCGGCTCGCAGAGATTAGAATGCGTTCGTTGCAAGAAGGCTCTGCCTGTCTTAAGAGGCGACTAATGGATAGGACTCGAGAGGTGAAGAGTGTGTGCGTGTGCGTGTGCGTTTGCTTGTGTGCGTTTGTGCCTGTGTGCGTGTGTTTGTGTGTGCGTGTGTGTGTGTGTCCGGTCGGCTCGCTGAAATGAGAACACGGCCGTGGCAAGAAGGCCCTGCCTGTCGTAAGAGGCGACTAATGGGTAGGAGTCGAGAGGTGAAGAGTGTATGTGTGTGTGTACGTGTGTGCGTGTGTGTGTGCGTGTGTGAGTATGTGTGTGTGTCCGTTCGGCTTGCAGAGATAAGAACACGGCCGTGGCAAGAAGTCCCTGCCTGTCGTAATAGGAGAATAATGGGTAGGAGTCGAGAGGTGAAAAGTGTATGTGTGTGTGTGCGTGTGTGTGTTTGTGTGTGAGTGTGTGTGTGTGTCCTTTCGGCTCGCAGAGATAAGAATGCGTTCGTTGCAAGAAGGCTCTGCCTGTCTTAAGAGGCGACTAATGGATAGGACTCGAGAGGTGGAGAGTGTGTGCGTGTGCGTGTGCGTGTGCATGAGTGCGTGTGTTTGCGTGTGTGCGTGTGTGTGTGTGTTTGTGTGTGCGTGTGTGTGTGTCCGTTCGGCTTGCAGAGATAAGAACACGGCCGTGGCAAGAAGTCCCTGCCTGTCGTAAGAGGAGAATAATGGGCAGAAGTCGAGAGGTGAATAGTGTATGTGTGCTTGCGTGTGTGTGTTTGTGTGTGAGTGTGTGTGTGTGTCCTTTCGGCTCGCAGAGATAAGAATGCGTTCGTTGCAAGAAGGCTCTGCCTGTCTTAAGAGGCGACTATTGGATAGGACTCGAGAGGTGGAGAGTGTGTGCGTGTGCGTGTGCGTTTGCGTGTGTGCGTTTGTGCCTGTGTGCGTGTGTTTGTGTGTGCGTGTGTGTGTGTGTCCGGTCAGCTCGCTGAAATGAGAACACGGCCGTGGCAAGAAGGCCCTGCCTATCGTAAGAGGCGACTAATGGGTAGGAGTCGAGAGGTGAAGAGTGTATGTGTGTGTGTACGTGTGTGCGTGTGTGTGTGCGTGTGTGAGTATGTGTGTGTGTCCGTTCGGCTTGCAGAGATAAGAACACGGCCGTGGCAAGAAGTCCCTGCCTGTCGTAATAGGAGAATAATGGGTAGGAGTCGAGAGGTGAAAAGTGTATGTGTGTGTGTGCGTGTGTGTGAACGTGTGTGCGTGTCAGTGTGTGTGTGTCCGTTTGGCTCGCAGAGATTAGAATACGGCCGAGGCAAGAAGGCCATGCCTGTCTTAAGAGGCGACTAATGGATAGGAGTCGAAAGGTGGAGAGTGTATATGTGTGTGTGCGCGTGTGTGCGTGCGTGTGTGTGTGTTCTTGTATGTGTGTGTGTGAGTGTGTGTGTCCAGTCGGCTCGCAGAGATAAGAACATGGCCGTGGCAAGAAGTCCCTGCCTTTCGAAATAGAAGAATAATGGGTAGGAGTCGAGAGGTGAAGAGTGTATATGTGTGTGTGCGCGTGTGTGCGTGCGTGTCTGTGTTTGTTCTTGTATGTGTGTGTGTGAGTGTGTGTGTGTCCGGTCGGCTCGCAGAGATAAGAACATGGCCGTGGCAGGAAGGCCCTGCCTGTCGTAAGAGGCGACTAATGGGTAGGGGTCGAGAGGTAAAGAGTGTATGTGTGTGTGTGCGTGTGTGCGTGTTTGTGTGCGTGTGTGAGTGTGTGTGTATGTGTGTGTGTCCGTCTGGCTTGCAGAGGTAAGAATACGGCCAAGGCAAGAAGGCCATGCCAGTTGTAAGGGGCGACTAATATGTAGGAGTCGAGAGGTGAAGAGTGTATGTGTGTGTGTGTGCGTGTGTGCGTGTGTGTGTGCGTGTGTGAGTATGTGTGTGTGTCCGTTTGGCTTGCAGAGATAAGAACACGGCCGTGGCAAGAAGTCCCTGCCTGTCGTAAGAGGAGAATAATGGGTAGGAGTCGAGAGGTGAAGAGTGTATGTGTGTGTGTGTGTGCGTGTGTGCGTGTGTGGGCGTGTGTGAGTGTGTGTGTATGTGTGTGTGTCCGTTTGGCTTGCAGAGATAAGAATACGGCCGAGGCCAGAAGGCCCTGCCTCTTGTAAGGGTCGACTAATAAGTAGGAGTCGAGAGGTGAAGAGTGTATGTGTGTGTGCGTGTGTGCGTGTGTGTGTGTGTGCGTGTGTGAGTATGTGTGTGTGTTAGTTTGGCTTGCAGAGATGAGAACACGACCGCGGCAAGAAGGCCCTGCTTATCGTAAGAGGCGACTAAAAGGTAGGAGTCGAGAGGTGAAGAGTGTATGTGTGTGTGCGTGTGTGCGTGTGTGTGTGTTTGTGCGTGTGTGAGTGTGTGTGTATGAGTGTGTGTGTCCGTTCGGCTTGCAGAGATATGAATACGGCCGGAGCAAGAAGGCCCTGCCTCTCGTAAGAGGCGACTAAAAGGTAGGGGTCGAGAGGTAAAGAGTGTATGTGTGTGTGTGTGTGGGTGTGTGTGTTTGTCCGCTCGGCTCGCAGAGATAAGATTACGGTTGTGGCAAGAAGGCCCTACCTGTCTTAAGAGGCGGCTAATGGATAGGAGTCGAGAGGTGGAGAGTGTGTGCGTGTGCGTGTGCGTGTGCGTGGGTGCGTGTGTGTGCGTGTGTGCGTGTGTGTGTGTGTTTGTGTGTGCGTGTGTGCGTGCGTGTGTGTGTGTGTTTGTGAGTGTGTGTGTATGTATGTGTGTGTGTCCCTTCGGCTCGCAGAGATAAGAAAACAGCCGTGGCAAGAAAGCGATGCAAATCGTACGGGGCGACTAATGGATAGGAGTCGAGAGGCGAAGAGTGGGCGACTAATAAGTAGGAGTCGAGAGGAGAAAAGTGTATGTGTGTGTGCGTGTGTGCGTGTGTGTGTGCGTGTGTGACTATGTGTGTGTGTCCGTTCGGCTTGCAGTGATAAGAACACGGCCAAGGCAAGAAGGCCCTGCCTATCGTAAGAGGCGACTAATAGGTAGGAGTCGAGAGGTGAAGAATGTATGTGTGTGTGCGTGTGGGCGTGTTTGTGTGTGTGTGAGTGTATGTGTGTGTGCGTGTGTGCGTGCGTGTGTGTGTGTGTTTGCGAGTGTGTGTGTATGTATGTGTGTGTGTCCCTTCGGCTCGCAGAGATAAGAAAACAGCCGTGGCAAGAAGGCGATGCAAATCGTACGGGGCGACTAATGGGTAGGAGTCGAGATGTGAAGAGTGGGCGACTAATAAGTAGGAGTCGAGAGGTGAAGAGAGTATGTGTGTGGGTGCGTGTGTGCGTGTGTGTGTGCGTGTGTGTGTATGTGTGTGTGTCCGTTCGGCTCGCAGAGATAAGAACACGGCCGTGGCAAGAAGTCCCTGCCTGTCGTAAGAGGCGACTAATGAATAGGAGTCGAGAGGTGAAGGGTGTATGTGTCTTTGTGTGTGTGCGTGTGTTTGTGCGTGTGTGAGTATGTGTGTGTGTATGTGTGTGTGTGTCCGTTTGGCTTGCAGAGATAAGAATACGGCCGAGGCAAGAACGCCCTGCCTGTCTTAAGAGGCGACTAATGGATATTAGTCGAGAGGTGGAGAGTGTGTGCGTGTGCGTGTACGTGTGCGTGTGTGCGTGTGTGCCTGTGTGCGTGTGTTTGTGTGTGCGTGTGTGTGTGTGTGTGTCCTTTCGGCTCGCAGAGATAAGAATACGTCCGGGGCAAGAAGGCCCTGCCTGTCTTAAGAGGCGACTAATGGATAGGAATCGAGAAGTGGAGAATGTGTGCGTGTGCGTGAGTGCGTGTGTGCCTGTGTGCGTGTGTTTGTGTGTGCGTGTGTGTGTGTGTGTCCGTTCGGCTTGCAGAGATAAGAACACGGCCGTAGCAAGAAGTCCCTGCCTGTCGTAAGAGGCGACTAATGGGTAGGAGTCGAGAGGTGAAGAGTGTATGTGTGTGTGTGTGTGTGCGTGTGTGCGTGTGTGGGCGTGTGTGAGTGTGTGTGTATGTGTGTGTGTCCGTCTGGCTTGCAGAGGTAAGAATACGGCCAAGGCAAGAAGACCCTGCCAGTTGTAAGGGGCGACTAATAGGTAGGAGTCGAGAGGTGAAGAGTGTATGTGTGTGTGTGCGTGTGTGTGTGCGTGTGTGAGTATGTGTGTGTGTCCGTTTGGCTTGCAGAGATAAGAACACGGCCGTGGCAAGAAGTCCCTGCCTGTCGTAAGAGGAGAATAATGGGTAGGAGTCGAGAGGTGAAGAGTGTATGTGTGTGTGTGTGTGTGTGCGTGTGTGCGTGTGTGGGCGTGTGTGAGTGTGTGTGTATGTGTGTGTGTCCGTTTGGCTTGCAGAGATAAGAATACGGCCGAGGCCAGAAGGCCCTGCCTCTTGTAAGGGTCGACTAATAAGTAGGAGTCGAGAGGTGAAGAGTGTATGTGTGTGTGCGTGTGTGCGTGTGTGTGTGTGTGTGCGTGTGTGAGTATGTGTGTGTGTTAGTTTGGCTTGCAGAGATGAGAACACGACCGCGGCAAGAAGTCCCTGCTTATCGTAAGAGGCGACTAAAAGGTAGGAGTCGAGAGGTGAAGAGTGTATGTGTGTGTGCGTGTGTGCGTGTGTGTGTGTTTGTGCGTGTGTGAGTGTGTGTGTATGAGTGTGTGTGTCCGTTCGGCTTGCAGAGATAAGAATACGGCCGTGGCAAGAAGGCCATGCTTGCTGTATGGAGCGACTAATTGGTAGGAGTCGAGAGGTGAAGAGTGTATGTGTGTGTGCGTGTGTGCGTGTATGTGTGTTTGTGCGTGTGTGAGTGTGTGTGTATGAGTGTGTGTGTCCGTTCGGGTTGCAGAGATATGAATATGGCCGGGGCAAGAAGGCCCTGCCTCTCGTAAGAGGCGACTAAAAGTTAGGGGTCGAGAGGTGAAGAGTGTATGTGTGTGTGTGTGTGTGAGTGTGTGTGTTTGTCCGCTCGGCTCGCAGAGATAAGATTACGGCCGTGGCAAGAAGGCCCTACCTGTCTTAAGATGCGGCTAATGGATAGGAGTCGAGAGGTGGAGAGTGTGTGCGTGTGCGTGTGCGTGTGCGTGGGTACGTGTGTGTGCGTGTGTGCGTGTGTGTGTGTGTTTGTGTGTGCGTGTGTGTGTGTCCGTTCGGCTTGCAGAGATAAGAACACGGCCGTGGCAAGAAGTCCCTGCCTGTCGTAAAAGGAGAATAATGGGTAGAAGTCGAGAGGTGAATAGTGTATGTGTGCTTGCGTGTGTGTGTTTGTTTGTGAGTGTGTGTGCGTGTCCTTTCGGCTCGCAGAGATAAGAATGCGTTCGTTGCAAGAAGGCTCTGCCTGTCTTAAGAGGCGACTAATGGGTAGGAGTCGAGAGGTGAAGAGTGTATGTGTGTGTGCGTGTGTGCGTGTGTGTGCGTGTGTGATTGTGTGTGTATGTGTGTGTGTCCGTCTGGCTTGCAGAGGTAAGAATACGGCCAAGGCAAGAAGACCCTGCCAGTTGTAAGGGGCGACTAATAGGTAGGAGTCGAGAGGTGAAGAGTGTATGTGTGAGTGCGTGTATGCGTGTGTGTGTGCGTGTGTGAGTATGTGTGTGTGTCCGTTCGGCTTTCAGAGATAAGAACACGGCCGTGGCAAGAAGTCCCTGCCCATCGTAAGAGGCGACTAATAGGTAGGAGTCGAGAGGTGAAGAATGTATGTGTGTGTGCGTGTGGGCGTGTTTGTGTGTGTCCGGTCGGCTCGCTGAAATGAGAACACGGCCGTGGCAAGAAGGCCCTGCCTGTCGTAAGAGGCGACTAATGGGTAGGAGTCGAGAGGTGAAGAGTGTATGTGTGTGTGTACGTGTGTGCGTGTGTGTGTGCGTGTGTGAGTATGTTTGTTTGTCCGTTCGGCTTGCAGAGATAAGAATACGTCCGTGGCAAGAAGGTCATGCCTGTCTTAAGAGGCGACTAATGGATAGGAGTCGAAAGGTGGAGAGTGTATATGTGTGTGTGCGCGTGTGTGCGTGCGTGTGTGTGTGTGTTCTTGTATGTGTGTGTGTGAGTGTGTGTGTCCGGTCGGCTCGCAGAGATAAGAACATGGCCGTGGCAGGAAGGCCCTGCCTGTCGTAAGAGGCGACTAATGGGTAGGGGTCGAGAGGTGAAGAGTGTATGTGTGTGTGTGCGTGTGTGCGTGTGTGTGCGTGTGTGAGTGTGTGTGTATGTGTGTGTGTCCGTCTGGCTTGCAGAGGTAAGAATACGGCCGTGGCAAGAAGTCCCTGCCCATCGTAAGAGGCGACTAATAGGTAGGAGTCGAGAGGTGAAGAATGTATGTGTGTGTGCGTGTGGGCGTGTTTGTGTGTGTCCAATCGGCTCGCTGAAATGAGAACACGGCCGTGGCAAGAAGGCCCTGCCTGTCGTAAGAGGCGACTAATGGGTAGGAGTCGAGAGGTGAAGAGTGTATGTGTGTGTGTACGTGTGTGCGTGTGTGTGTGCGTGTGTGAGTATGTGTGTTTGTCCGTTCGGCTTGCAGAGATAAGAATACGTCCGTGGCAAGAAGGTCATGCCTGTCTTAAGAGGCGACTAATGGATAGGAGTCGAAAGGTGGAGAGTGTATATGTGTGTGTGCGCGTGTGTGCGTGCGTGTGTGTGTGTGTTCTTGTATGTGTGTGTGTGAGTGTGTGTGTCCGGTCGCCTCGCAGAGATAAGAACATGGCCGTGGCAGGAAGGCCCTGCCTGTCGTAAGAGGCGACTAATGGGTAGGGGTCGAGAGGTGAAGAGTGTATGTGTGTGTGTGCGTGTGTGCGTGTGTGTGCGTGTGTGAGTGTGTGTGTATGTGTGTGTGTCCGTCTGGCTTGCAGAGGTAAGAATACGGCCAAGGCAAGAAGACCCTGCCAGTTGTAAGGGGCGACTAATAGGTAGGAGTCGAGAGGTGAAGAGTGTATGTGTGTGTGCGTGTGTGCGTGTGTGTGTGAGTGTGTGAGTATGTGTGTGTGTCCGTTCGGCTTGCAGAGATAAGAACACGGCCGTGGCAAGAAGTCCCTGCCTATCGTAAGAGGCGACTAATAGGTAGGAGTCGAGAGGTGAAGAATGTATGTGTGTGTGCGTGTGGGCGTGTTTGTGTGTGTGTGAGTGTATGTGTGTGTGCGTGTGTGCGTGCGTGTGTGTGTGTTTGTGAGTGTGTGTGTATGTATGTGTGTGTGTCCCTTCGGCTCGCAGAGATAAGAAAACAGCCGTGGCAAGAAAGCGATGCAAATCGTACGGGGCGACTAATGGATAGGAGTCGAGAGGCGAAGAGTGGGCGACTAATATGTAAGGGTCGAGAGGTGAAAAGTGTATGTGTGTGTGCGTGTGTGCGTGTGTGTGTGCGTGTGTGAGTATGTGTGTGTGTTAGTTCGGCTTGCAGAGATAAAAACACGACCGAGGCAAGAAGGCCCTGCCTATCGTAAGAGGCGACTAATAGGTAGGAGTCGAGAGGTGAAGAATGTATGTGTGTGTGCGTGTGGGCGTGTTTGTGTGTGTGGTAGTGTATGTGTGTGTGCGTGTGTGCGTGCGTGTGTGTGTGTGTTTGTGAGTGTGTGTGTATGTATGTGTGTGTGTCCCTTCGGCTCGCAGAGATAAGAAAACAGCCGTGGCAAGAAAGCGATGCAAATCGTACGGGGCGACTAATGGATAGGAGTCGAGAGGCGAAGAGTGGGCGACTAATAAGTAGGAGTCGAGAGGTGAAAAGTGTATGTGTGTGTGCGTGTGTGCGTGTGTGTGTGCGTGTGTGAGTATGTGTGTGGGTCCGTTCGGCTTGCAGTGCTAAGAACACGGCCAAGGCAAGAAGGCCCTGCCTATCGTAAGAGGCGACTAATAGGTAGGAGTCAAGAGGTGAAGAATGTATGTGTGTGTGCGTGTGGGCGTGTTTGTGTGTGTGTGAGTGTATGTGTGTGTGCGTGTGTGCGTGCGTGTGTGTGTGTGTGTGTGTGTTTGTGAGTGTGTGTGTATGTATATGTGTGTGTCCCTTCGGCTCGCAGAGATAAGAAAACAGCCGTGGCAAGAAGGCGATGCAAATCGTACGGGGCGACTAATGGGTAGGAGTCGAGATGTGAAGAGTGGGCGACTAATAAGTAGGAGTCTAGAGGTGAAGAGAGTATGTGTGTGGGTGCGTGTGTGCGTGTGTGTGTGCCTCTGTGTGTATGTGTGTGTGTATGTGTGTGTGTGTGTCCGTTTGGCTTGCAGAGATAAGAATACGGCCGAGGCAAGAACGCCCTGCCTGTCTTAAGAGGCGACTAATGGATATTAGTCGAGAGGTGGAGAGTGTGTGCGTGTGCGTGTACGTGTGCGTGTGTGCGTGTGTGCCTGTGTGCGTGTGTTTGTGTGTGCGTGTGTGTGTGTGTGTGTGTCCTTTCGGCTCGCAGAGATAAGAATACGTCGGTGGCAAGAAGGCCCTGCCTGTCTTAAGAGGCGACTAATGGATAGGAATCGAGAGGTGGAGAATGTGTGCGTGTGCGTGAGTGCGTGTGTGCCTGTGTGCGTGTGTTTGTGTGTGCGTGTGTGTGTGTGTGTGTCCGTTTGGCTTGCAGAGATAAGAATACGGCCAAGGCAAGAACGCCCTGCCTGTCTTAAGAGGCGACTAATGGATATTAGTCGAGAGGTGGAGAGTGTGTGCGTGTGCGTGTACGTGTGCGTGTGTGCGTGTGTGCCTGTATGCGTGTGTTTGTGTGTGCGTGTGTGTGTGTGTGTCCTTTCGGCTCGCAGAGATAAGAATACGTCCGTGGCAAGAAGGCCCTGCCTGTCTTAAGAGGCGACTAATGGATAGGAATCGAGAGGTGGAGAATGTGTGCGTGTGCGTGAGTGCGTGTGTGCCTGTGTGCGTGTGTTTGTGTGTGCGTGTGTGTGTGTGTCCGTTCGGCTTGCAGAGATAAGAACACGGCCGTGGCAAGAAGTCCCTGCCTGTCGTAAGAGGCGACTAATGGGTAGGAGTCGAGAGGTGAAGAGAGTACGTGAGTGTGTGCGTGTGTGGGTGTGTGTGTTTGTGCGTGTGTAAGTGTGTATGTTTATGTGTGTCCATTCGGCTCGCAGAGATTAGAATACGGCCGAGGCAACAAGGCAATACCTGTCGTAAGAGGCGACTAATGGGTAGGAGTCGAGAGGTGAAGAATGTATTTGTGTGTGTGTGTGCTTGTGTGTGCGTGTGTGCGTGCGTGTGTGTGTGAGTGTGTATATGTCCGTTCGGCTTGCAGAGATAAGAATACGGCCGAGGCAAGAATGCCCTGCCTGTCGTAAGTGGCGACTAATTGGTAGGAGTCGAGAGGTGAAAAGTGTTTTTGTGTGTGTGCGTGTGTGTGCGTGTGTGCGTGCTTGTGTGTGTGAGTGTGTATGTGTCCGTTCGGCTTGCAGAGATAAGAATATGGCCGAGGCAAGAAGGCCCTGCCTGTCGTAAGTGGCGACTAATTGGTAGGAGTCGAGAGGTGAAGAGTGTATGTGTGTGTGTGTGTGTGTGTGCGTGTGTGGGTGTGTGTGTGTGTGTTTGTGCGTGTGTAAGTGTGTGTGTGTGTATGTATGCGTGTCCATTCGGCTCGCAGAGATTAGAATACGGCCGAGGCAAGAAGGCCATGCCTGTCGTAAGAGGCAACTAATGGGTAGGAGTCGAGAGGTGAAGAGTGTATGTGTGTGTGTGTGCGTGTGTGCGTGTGTGTGCGTGTGTGAGTGTGTGTGTGTGTTCAGTCGGCTCTCAGAGATAAGAACACGGCCGTGGCAAGAAGGCACTGCCTTTTGTAAGAGGCGACTAATGGGTAGGAGTCGAGAAGTGAAGAGTGTATATGTGTGTGAGTGTGCGTGTGTGTGCGTGTGTGAGTGTGTGTGTGTATTTGTGTGTGTGAGTGTGTGTGTCCAGTCGGCTCGCAGAGATACGAACACGGCCGTGGCAAGAAGGCCCTGCCTGTCGTAAGAGGCGACTAATGGGTAGGAGTCGAGTGGTGAAGAGTGTATATGTGTGTGCGTATGTGCGTGTGTGTGCGTGTGAGAGTGTGTGTGTATGTGTGTGTGTGTCCGTTCGGCTTGCAGAGATAAGAGCACGACCGAGGCAAGAAGGCCCTGCCTATCGTAAGAGGCGACTAATAGGTAGGAGTCAAGAGGTGAAGAGTGTATGTGTGTGTGTGCGTGTGTGCGTGTGTGTGTGTATGTGTGTGTGTATCCCTTCGGCTCGCAGAGATAAGAATACGTCCGTGGCAAGAAGGCCATGCTTGCTGTAAGGAGCGACTAATGGGTAGGAGTCGAGAGGTGAAGCGTGTATGTGTGTATGTGTGCAAGTGTGTGTGTGTGTGTGTCCGTTCGGCTCGCAGAGATAGGTATACGTCCGTGGCAAGAAGGCCCTGCCTGTCTTAAGAGGCGACTAATGGATAGGAGTCGAGAGGTGGAGAGTGTGTGCGTGTGCGTGTGCGTGTTGGTGCGTGTGTAAGTGTGTGTGTATGTGTGTGTGTCTGTTTGGCTTGCAGAGATAAAAATACGGCAGAGGCAAGAAGGCCCTGCCTCTTGTAATGGGCGACTAATAAGTAGGAGTCGAGAGGTGAAGAGTGTATGTGTGTGTGTGTGTGCGTGTGTGCGTGTGTGTGTGCGTGTGTGAGTATGTGTGTGTATTAGTTCGGCTTGCAGAAATAAGAACACGACCGAGGCAAGCAGGCCCTGCCTATCGTAATAGGCGACTAATAGGTAGGAGTCGACAGGTGAAGAGTGTATGTGTGTGTGCGTGTGTGCGTGTGTGTGTGAGTGTGTGAGTATGTGTGTGTGTCCGTTCGGCTGGCAGAGATAAGAACACCCCCAAGGCAAGAAGGCCCTGCCTCTTGTAAGGGGCGACTAATAAGTAGGAGTCGAGAGGTAAAGAGTGTATGTGTGTATGCGTGTGTGCGTGTGTGCGTGTGTGAGTATGTGTGTTTGTTAGTTCGGCTTGCAGAGATAAGAGCACAACCGAGGCAAGAAGGCCCTGCCTATCGTAAGAGGCGACTAATAGGTAGGAGTCGAGAGGTGAAGAGTGTATGTGTGTGTGCGTGTGTGCGTGTGTGTGCTTGTGAGCGTGCGTGTGTGTGTGAGTATGTGTGTGTGTCCGTTCGGCTTGCAGAAATAAGAATACGGCCGAGGCAAGAAGGCCCTGCCTGTCGTAAGTGGCGACTAATTGGTAGGAGTCGAGAGGTGAAGAGTGTATATGTGTGTGTGCGTGTGTGCGTGTGTGTGCGTGTGTGCGTGCGTGTGTGTGTGAGTGTGTGCGTCCGTTCGGCTTGCAGAGATAAGAATACGGCCGAGGCAAGAAGGCCCTGCCTGTCGTAAGTGGCGACTAATGGGTAGGAGTCGAGAGGTGAAGAGTTTATTTGTGTGTGTGTGTGTGCGTGTGTGTGCGTGTGTGCGTGCGTGTGTGTGTGAGTGTGTGTGTGTCCGTTCGGCTTGCAGAGATAAGAATACGGCCGCGGCAAGAAGGCCCTGCCTGTCGTAAGTGGCGACTAATTGGTGGGAGTCGAAAGGTGAAGAGTGTATGTGTGTGTGCGTGTGTGCGTGTGTGTGCGTGTGTAAGTGTGTGTGTATGTGTGTGTGTCTGTTTGGCTTGCAGAGATAAGAATACAGCCGAGGCAAGAAGGCCCTGCCTGTCGTGAGAGGCGACTAATAGGTAGGATTAGAGAGGTGAAGAATGTATGTGTGTGCGTATGTGCGTGTTTGTGTGTGTGTGAGTGTATGTGTGTGTGCGTGTGTGCGTGCGTGTGTGCATGTGTGTGTGAATGTGTGTGTGTATGTGTGTGTGTGTGTCCCTTCGCTCGCAGAGATAAGAAAAAAGCGGTGGCAAGAAGGCCATGCCTGTCGTAAGAGGCGACTAATGGATAGGAGTCGAGAGGTGGAGAGTGTGTGCGTGTGCGGGTGCGTGTGCGTGTGTGTGTGTGCGTGTGTGTGTGTCCGTTTGGCTGGCAGAGATAAGAACACGGCTGTGGCAAGAAGTCCCTGCCTGTCGTAAGAGGAGAATAATGGGTAGGAGTCGAGAGGTGAAGAGTGTATGTATGTGTGCGTGTGTGCGTGCGTGTGTGAGTGTGTGTGTGTATGTGTGTGTGTCAGTGTGTGTGTGTGTGTCCGGTCGGCTCGCAGAGATGAGAACACGGCCGTGGCAAGAAGGCACTGCCTGTCGTTAAGAGGCGACTAATGGGTAGGAGTCGAGAGGTGAAGAGTGTATGTGTGTGTGCGTGTGTGCGTGTGTGCGTGCGTGTGTGCGTGTGTAAGTATGTGTGTGTGTGTCCGTTCGTCTTGCAGAAATAAGAACACGGCCGAGGCAAGAAGGCCCTGCCTGTCGTGAGAGGCGACTAATAGGTAGGATTAGAGAGGTGAAGAATGTATGTGTGTGTGCGTGTGTGCGTGCGTATGTGCGTGTGTGTGTGTGAGTGTGTGTGTGTGTATGTGTGTGTGTGTCCCTTCGCTCGCAGAGATAAGAAAAAAGCGGTGGCAAGAAGGCCATGCCTGTCGTAAGAGGCGACTAATGGATGGGAGTCGAGAGGTAGAGAGTGTGTGCGTGTGCGTGTGCGTGTGCGTGTGCGTGTGTGTGTGTGTTCGTGTGTGTGTGTGTGTCCGTTTGGCTTGCAGAGATAAAAACACGGCCGTGGCAAGAAGTCCCTGCCTGTCGTAAGAGGAGAATAATGGGTAGGAGTCGAGAGGTGAAGAGTGTATGTGTGTGTGCGTGTGTGCGTGCGTGTGTGAGTGTGTGTGTGTATGTGTGTGTGTGTCAGTGTGTGTGTGTGTCCGGTCGGCTCGCAGAGATGAGAACTCGGCCGTGGCAAGAAGTCACTGCCTGTCGTTAAGAGGCAACTAATGGGTAGGAGTCGAGAGGTGAAGAGTGTATGTGTGTGTGTGCGTGTGTGCGTGTGTGTGCGTGTGTGTGTGTATATGTTTGTGTCTGTTTGGCTTGCAGAGATAAGAATACGGCCGAGGCAAGAAGGCCCTTCCTCTTGTAAGGGGCGACTAATAAGTAGGAGTCGAGAGGTGAAGAGTGTATGTGTGTATGCGTGTGTGCGTGTGTGCGTGTGTGAGTATGTGTGTTTGTTAGTTTGGCTTGCAGAGATAAGAGCACAACCGAGGCAAGAAGGCCCTGCCTATCGTAAGAGGCGACTAATTGGTAGGAGTCGAGAGGTAAAGAGTGTATGTGTGTGTGTGCGTGTGTGCGTGTGTGTGCGTGTGTGCGTGCGTGTGTGTGTGAGTGTGTGCGTCCGTTCGGCTTGCAGAGATAAGAATACAGCCGAGGCAAGAAGGCCCTGCCTGTCGTAAGTGGCGACTAATGGGTAGGAGTCGAGAGGTGAAGAGTGTATTTGTATGTGTTTGCGTGCGTGTGTGTGCGTGTGTGCGTGCGTGTGTGTGTGAGTGTGTGTGTGTCCGTTCGGCTTGCAGAGATAAGAATACGGCCGCGGCAAGAAGGCCCTGCCTGTCGTAAGTGGCGACTAATTGGTAGGAGTCGAGAGGTGAAGAGTGTATGTGTGTGTGTGCGTGTGTGCGTGTGTGTGCGTGTGTAAGTGTGTGTGTATGTGTGTGTGTCTGTTTGGCTTGCAGAGATAAGAATACGGCCGAGGCAAGAAGGCCCTGCCTGTCGTGAGAGGCGACTAATAGGTAGGATTAGAGAGGTGAAGAATGTATGTGTGTGCTTATGTGCGTGTTTGTGTGTGTGAGTGTATGTGTGTGTGCGTGTGTGCGTGCGTGTGTGCATGTGTGTGTGAGTGTGTGTGTGTATGTGTGTGTGTGTGTGTCCCTTCGCTCGCAGAGATAAGAAAAAAGCGGTGGCAAGAAGGCCATGCCTGTCGTAAGAGGCGACTAATGGATAGGAGTCGAGAGGTGGAGAGTGTGTGCGTGTGCGGGTGTGTTTGCGTGTGTGGGTGTGTGAGTGTGTGTGTGTCCGTTTGGCTTGCAGAGATAAGAACACGGCCGTGGCAAGAAGTCCCTGCCTGTCGTAAGAGGAGAATAATGGGTAGGAGTCGAGAGGTGAAGAGTGTATGTATGTGTGTGCGTGTGTGCGTGCGTGTGTGAGTGTGTGTGTATGTGTGTGTGTCAGTGTGTGTGTGTGTGTCCGGTCGGCTCGCAGAGATGAGAACACATCCGTGGCAAGAAGGCACTGCCTGTCGTTAGGAGGCGACTAATGGGTAGGAGTCGAGAGGTGAAGAGTGTATGTGTGTGTGTGCGTGTGTGCGTGTGTGCGTGTGTGTGCGTGTGTGTGTATGTGTGTGTGTCTGTTTGGCTTGCAGAGATAAGAATACGGCCGAGGCAAGAAAGTCCTGCCTCTTGTAAGGGGCGACTAATAAGTAGGAGTCGAGAGGTGAAGAGTGTATGTGTGTATGCGTGTGTGTGTGTGTGAGTATGTGTGTGTGTTAGTTCGGCTTGCAGAGATAAGAGCACAACCGAGGCAAGAAGGCCCTGCCTATCGTAAGAGGCGACTAATAGGTAGGAGTCGAGAGGTGAAGAGTGTATGTGTGTGTGTGCGTGTGTGCGTGTGTGTGCGTGTGAGCGTGCGTGTGTGTGTGAGTGTGTGTGTGTCCGTTCGGCTTGCAGAGATAAGAATACGGCCGAGGCAAGAAGGCCCTGCCTGTCGTAAGTGGCGACTAATTGGTAGGAGTCGAGAGGTGAAGAGTGCATGTGTGTGTGTGCGTGTGTGCGTGTGTGTGCGTGTGTGCGTGCGTCTGTGTGTGAGTGTGTGTGTCCGTTCGGCTTGCAGAGATAAGAATACGGCCGAGGCAAGAAGGCCCTGCCTGTCGTAAGTGGCGACTAATGGGTAGGAGTCGAGAGGTGAAGAGTGTATTTGTGTGTGTGTGTGTGTGTGTGTGTGCGTGTGTGTGCGTGTGTGCGTGCGTGTGTGTGTGAGTGTGTGTGTGTCCGTTCGGCTTGCAGAGATAAGAATACGGCCGAGGCAAGAAGGCCCTGCCTGTCGTAAGTGGCGACTAATTGGTAGGAGTCGAGAGGTGAAGAGTGTATGTGTGTGTGTGCGTGTGTGCGTGTGTGTGCGTGTGTAAGTGTGTGTGTATGTGTGTGTGTCTGTTTGGCTTGCAGAGATAAGAATACGGCCGAGGCAAGAAGGCCCTCTCTCTTGTAAGGGGCGACTAATAGGTAGGAGTCGAAAGGTGAATAGTGTATGTGTGTGTGTGTGTGTGCGTGTGTGGGTGTGTGTGTGTTTGTGCGTGTGTAAGTGTGTGTGTATGTATGTGTGTGTCCATTCGGCTCGCAGAGATTAGAATACGGCCAAGGCAAGAAGGCCATGCCTGTCGTAAGAGGCAACTAATGGGTAGGAGTCGAGAGGTGAAAAGTGTTTTTGTGTGTGTGCGTGTGTGTGCGTGTGTATGTGTCCGTTCGGCTTGCAGAGATAAGAATACGGCCGAGGCAAGAAGGCCTTGCCTGTCGTAAGAGGCGACTAATGGGTAGGAGTCGAGAGGTGAAGAGTGTATGTTTGTGTGCGTGTGTGCGTGTGTGTGTTTGTCCGCTCGGCTCGCAGAGATAAATTACGGCCGTGGCAAGAAGGCCCTACCTGTCTTAAGAGGCGGCTAATGGATAGGAGTCGAGAGGTGGAGAGTGTGTGCGTGTGCGTGTGCGTGTGCGTGTGCGTGTGCGTGGGTGCGTGTGTGTGCGTGTGTGCGTGTGTGTGTGTGTGTGGGCGACTAATGGATAGGAGTCGAGAGGCGAAGAGTGGGCGACTAATAAGTAGGAGTCGAGAGGTGAAAAGTGGGCGACTAATAAGTAGGAGTCGAGAGGTGAAAAGTGTATGTGTGTGTGCGTGTGTGCGTGTGTGTGTGCGTGTGTGAGTATGTGTGTGTGTTAGTTCGGCTTGCAGAGATAAAAACACGACCGAGGCAAGAAGGCCCTGCCTATCGTAAGAGGCGACTAAAAGGTAGGGGTCGAGAAGTGAAGAGTGTATGTGTGTGTGTGTGTGTGAGTGTGTGTGTTTGTCCGCTCGGCTCGCAGAGATAAGATTACGGCCGTGGCAAGAAGGCCCTACCTGTCTTAAGAGGCGGCTAATGGATAGGAGTCGAGAGGTGGAGAGTGTGTGCGTGTGCGTGTGCGTGTGCGTGTGCGTGTGCGTGTGCGTGGGTGCGTGTGTGTGCGTGTGTGCGTGTGTGTGTGTGTGGGCGACTAATGGATAGGAGTCGAGAGGCGAAGAGTGGGCGACTAATAAGTAGGAGTCGAGAGGTGAAAAGTGGGCGACTAATAAGTAGGAGTCGAGAGGTGAAAAGTGTATGTGTGTGTGCGTGTGTGCGTGTGTGTGTGCGTGTGTGAGTATGTGTGTGTGTTAGTTCGGCTTGCAGAGATAAAAACACGACCGAGGCAAGAAGGCCCTGCCTATCGTAAGAGGCGACTAATAGGTAGGAGTCGAGAGGTGAAGAATGTATGTGTGTGTGCGTGTGGGCGTGTTTGTGTGTGTGTGAGTGTATGTGTGTGTGCGTGTGTGCGTGTGTGTGTGTGTGGGCGACTAATGGATAGGAGTCGAGAGGCGAAGAGTGGGCGACTAATAAGTAGGAGTCGAGAGGTGAAAAGTGGGCGACTAATAAGTAGGAGTCGAGAGGTGAAAAGTGTATGTGTGTGTGCGTGTGTTTGTGCGTGTGTGAGTGTGTGTGTATGAGTGTGTGTGTCCGTTCGGCTTGCAGAGATATGAATACGGCCGGGGCAAGAAGGCCCTGCCTCTCGTAAGAGGCGACTAAAAGGTAGGGGTCGAGAGGTGAAGAGTGTATGTGTGTGTGTGTGAGTGTGTGTGTTTGTCCGCTCGGCTCGCAGAGATAAGATTACGGATGTGGCAAGAAGGCCCTACCTGTCTTAAGAGGCGGCTAATGGATAGGAGTCGAGAGGTGGAGAGTGTGTGCGTGTGCGTGTGCGTGTGCGTGTGCGTGGGTGCGTGTGTGTGCGTGTGTGCATGTGTGTGTGTGTGGGCGACTAATGGATAGGAGTCGAGAGGCGAAGAGTGGGCGACTAATAAGTAGGAGTCGAGTGGTGAAAAGTGGGCGACTAATAAGTAGGAGTCGAGAGGTGAAAAGTGTATGTGTGTGTGCGTGTGTGCGTGTGTGTGTGCGTGTGTGAGTATGTGTGTGTGTTAGTTCGGCTTGCAGAGATAAAAACACGACCGAGGCAAGAAGGCCCTGCCTCTCGTAAGAGGCGACTAAAAGGTAGGGGTCGAGAGGTGAAGAGTGTATGTGTGTGTGTGTGAGTGTGTGTGTTTGTCCGCTCGGCTCGCAGAGATAAGATTACGGATGTGGCAAGAAGGCCCTACCTGTCTTAAGAGGCGGCTAATGGATAGGAGTCGAGAGGTGGAGAGTGTGTGCGTGTGCGTGTGCGTGTGCGTGTGCGTGGGTGCGTGTGTGTGCGTGTGTGCATGTGTGTGTGTGTGGGCGACTAATGGATAGGAGTCGAGAGGCGAAGAGTGGGCGACTAATAAGTAGGAGTCGAGTGGTGAAAAGTGGGCGACTAATAAGTAGGAGTCGAGAGGTGAAAAGTGTATGTGTGTGTGCGTGTGTGCGTGTGTGTGTGCGTGTGTGAGTATGTGTGTGTGTTAGTTCGGCTTGCAGAGATAAAAACACGACCGAGGCAAGAAGGCCCTGCCTATCGTAAGAGGCGACTAATAGGTAGGAGTCGAGAGGTGAAGAATGTATGTGTGTGTGCGTGTGGGCGTGTTTGTGTGTGTGTGAGTGTATGTGTGTGTGCGTGTGTGCGTGCGTGTGTGTGTGTGTTTGTGAGTGTGTGTGTATGTATGTGTGTGTGTCCCTTCGGCTCGCAGAGATAAGAAAACAGCCGTGGCAAGAAACCGATGCAAATCGTACGGGGCGACTAATGGATAGGAGTCGAGAGGCGAAGAGTGGGCGACTAATAAGTAGGAGTCGAGAGGTGAAAAGTGTATATGTGTGTGCGTGTGTGCGTGTGTGTGTGCGTGTGTGAGTATGTGTGTGTGTACGTTCGGCTTGCAGTGATAAGAACACGGCCAAGGCAAGAAGGCCCTGCCTATCGTAAGAGGCGACTAATAGGTAGGAGTCGAGAGGTGAAGAATGTATGTGTGTGTGCGTGTGGGCGTGTTTGTGTGTGTGTGAGTGTATGTGTGTGTGCGTGTGCGCGTGCGTGTGTGTGTGTGTGTGTTTGTGAGTGTGTGTGTATGTATGTGTGTGTGTCCCTTCGGCTCGCAGAGATAAGAAAACAGCCGTGGCAAGAAGGCGATGCAAATCGTACGGGGCGACTAATGGGTAGGAGTCGAGATGTGAAGAGTGGGCGACTAATAAGTAGGAGTCGAGAGGTGAAGAGAGTATGTGTGTGGGTGCGTGTGTGCGTGTGTGTGCGTGTGTGTGTATGTGTGTGTGTCCGTTCGGCTCGCAAAGATAAGAACACGGCCGTGGCAAGAAGTCCCTGCCTGTCGTAAGAGGCGACTAATGAATAGGAGTCGAGAGGTGAAGAGTGTATGTGTCTTTGTGTGTGTGCGTGTGTTTGTGCGTGTGTGAGTATGTGTGTGTGTATGTGTGTGTGTGTGTCCGTTTGGCTTGCAGAGATAAGAATACGGCCGAGGCAAGAACGCCCTGCCTGTCTTAAGAGGCGACTAATGGATATTAGTCGAGAGGTGGAGAGTGTGTGCGTGTGCGTGTACGTGTGCGTGTGTGCGTGTGTGCCTGTGTGCGTGTGTTTGTGTGTGCGTGTGTGTGTGTGAGTCCTTTCGGCTCCCAGAGATAAGAATACGTCCGTGGCAAGAAGGCCCTGCCTCTCTTAAGAGGCGACTAATGGATAGGAATCGAGAGGTGGAGAATGTGTGCGGGTGCGTGTGTGCGTGTGTGCGTGTGTGCCTGTGTGCGTGTGTTTGTGTGTGCGTGTGTGTGTGTCCGTTCGGCTTGCAGAGATAAGAACACGGCCGTGGCAAGAAGTCCCTGCCTGTCGTAAGAGGCGACTAATGGGTAGGAGTCGAGAGGTGAAGAGAGTACGTGAGTGTGTGCGTGTGTGGGTGTGTGTGTGTTTGTGCGTGTGTAAGTGTGTGTGTGTATGTTTGTGTGTGTCCATTCGGCTCGCAGAGATTAGAATACGGCCGAGGCAACAAGGCAATGCCTGTCGTAAGGGGCGACTAATGGGTAGGAGTCGAGAGGTGAAGAATGTATTTGTGTGTTTGTGTGCGTGTGTGTGCGTGTGTGCGTGCGTGTGTGTGTGAGTGTGTATATGTCCGTTCGGCTTGCAGAGATAAGAATACGGCCGAGGCAAGAATGCCCTGCCTGTCGTAAGTGGCGACTAATTGGTAGGAGTCGAGAGGTGAAAAGTGTTTTTGGGTGTGTGCGTGTGTGTGCGTGTGTGCGTGCTTGTGTGTGTGAGTGTGTATGTGTCCGTTCGGCTTGCAGAGATAAGAATACGGCCAAGGCAAGAGGGCCCTGCCTGTCGTAAGTGGCGACTAATTGGTAGGAGTCGAGAGGTGAAGAGTGTATGTGTGTGTGTGTGTGTGCGTGTGTGGGTGTGTGTGTGTTGGTGCGTGTGTAAGTGTGTGTGTGTATGTATGCGTGTCCATTCGGCTCGCAGAGATTAGAATACGGCCGAGGCAAGAAGGCCATGCCTGTCGTAAGAGGCAACTAATGGGTAGGAGTCGAGAGGTGAAGAGTGTACGTGTGTGTGTGCGTGTGTGCGTGTGTGTGTGCGTGTGTGAGTGTGTGTGTCCGGTCGGCTCGCAGTGATAAGGACACGTCCGTGCCAAGAAGGCCCTGCCTGTCGTAAGCGGCGACTAATGCGTAGGAGTCGAGAGGTGAAGAGTGTATGTGTGTAAGTGAGTGTGTGCGTGTGTGTGCGTGTGTGAGTGTGTGTGTGTGTCCAGTCGGCTCTCAGAGAAAAGAACACGGCCGTGGAAAGAAGGCCCTGCCTTTCGTAAGAGGCGACTAATGGGTAGGAGTCGAGAGGTGAAGAGTGTATGTGTGTGTGAGTGTTCGTGTGTGTGCGTGTGTGAGTGTGTGTGTGTATTTGTGTGTGTGAGTGTGTGTGTGTCCAGTCGGCTCGCAGAGATAAGAACACGGCCGTGGCAAGAAGGCCCTGCCTGTCGTAAGAGGCGACTAATGGGTAGGAGTCGAGAGGTGAAGAGTGTATGTGTGTGTGAGTGTGCGTGTGTGCGTGTGTGTGCATGTGTGAGTGTGTGTGTGTATTTGTGTGTGTGAGTGTGTGTGTCCAGTCGGCTCGCAGAGATACGAACACGGCCCTGGCAAGAAGGCCCTGCCTGTCGTAAGAGGCGACTAATGGGTAGGAGTCGAGTGGTGAAGAGTGTATGTGTGTGTGAGTGTGCGTGTGTGTGCGTGTGTGAGTGTGTGTGTGTGTGTATTTGTGTGTGTGAGTGTGTGTGTGTCCAGTCGGCTCGCAGAGATAAGAACACGGCCGTGGCAAGAAGGCCCTGCCTGTCGTAAGAGGCGACTAATGGGTAGAAGTCGAGAGGTGAAGAGTGTATGTGTGTGTGAGTGTGCGTGTGTGCGTGTGTGTGCATGTGTGAGTGTGTGTGTGTATTTGTGTGTGTGAGTGTGTGTGTCCAGTCGGCTCGCAGAGATACGAACACAGCCGTGGCAAGAAGGCCCTGCCTGTCGTAAGAGGCGACTAATGGGTAGGAGTCGACAGGTGAAGAGTGTATGTGTGTGTGAGTGTGCGTGTGTGCGTGTGTGTGCATGTGTGAGTGTGTGTGTGTATTTGTGTGTGTGAGTGTGTGTGTCCAGTCGGCTCGCAGAGATACGAACACGGCCGTGGCAAGAAGGCCCTGCCTGTCGTAAGAGGCGACTAATGGGTAGGAGTCGAGAGGTGAAGAGTGTATGTGTGGGTGAGTGTGCGTGTGTGCGTGTGTGTGCATGTGTGAGTGTGTGTGTGTATTTGTGTGTGAGTGTGTGTGTCCGTTCGGCTTGCAGAAAAAAGAGCACGACCGAGGCAAGAAGGCCCTGCCTGTCGTAAGAGGCGACTAATGGGTAGGAGTCGAGTGGTGAAGAGTGTATATGTGTGTGCGTATGTGCGTGTGAGTGCGTGCGAGAGTGTGTGTGTATGTGTGTGTGTGTCCGTTCGGCTTGCAGAGATAAGAGCACGACCGAGGCAAGAAGGCCCTGCCTATCGTAAGAGGCGACTAATAGGTAGGATTCGAGAGGTGAAGAATGTATGTGTGTGTGCGTGTGTGCGTGTTTGTGTGTGTGAGTGTATGTGTGTGTGCGTGTGTGCGTGCGTGTGTGAGTATGTGTGTGTGTATGTGTGTGTGTGTGTATGTGTGTGTATGTGTGTGTGCATCCCTTCGGCTCGCAGAGATAAGAATACGTCCGTGGCAGGAAGGCCATGCTTGCTGTAAGGAGCGACTAATGGGTAGTAGTCGATAGGTGAAGCGTGTATGTGTGTGTGTGTATGTGTGCAAGTGTGTGTGTGTGTGTCCGTTCGGCTCGCTAAGATAGGTATACGTCCGTGGCAAGAAGGCCCTGCCTGTCTTAAGAGGCGACTAATGGATAGGAATAGAGAGGTGGAGAGTGCGTGCGTGAGCGTGTGCGTGTGTGTGCGTGTGTAAGTGTGTGTGTATGTGTGTGTGTATGTGTGTGTGTCTGTTTGGCTTGCAGAGATAAGAATACGGCCAAGGCAAGAAGGCCCTGCCTCTTGTAATGGGCGACTAATAAGTAGGAGTCGAGAGGTGAAGAGTGTATGTGTGTGTGCGTGTGTGCGTGTTTGTGTGTGTGTGAGTGTATGTGTGTGTGCGTGTGTGCGTACGTGTGTGCGTGTGTGAGTATGTGTGTGTGTTAGTTCGGCTTGCAGAAATAAGAACACGACCGAGGCAAGAAGGCCCTGCCTAACGTAAGAGGCAGCTAATAGGTAGAAGTCGAGAGGTGAAGAGTGTATGTGTGTATGCGTGTGTGCGTGTGTGTGTGCGTGTGTGAGTATGTGTGTGTGTCCGTTCGGCTTGCAGAGATAAGAACACGGCCGAGGCAAGAAGGCCCAGCCTGTCGTGAGAGGCGACTAATAGGTAGGATTAGAGAAGTGAAGAATGTATGTGTGTGTGCGTGTGTGCGTGTGTGCGTGTGTGAGTATGTGTGTTTGTTAGTTCGGCTTGCAGACATAAGAGCACAACCGAGGCAAGAAGGCCCTGCCTATCGTAAGAGGCGACTAATAGGTAGGAGTCGAGAGGTGAAGAGTGTAGGTGTGTGTGCGTGTGTGCGTGTGTGTGCGTGTGAGCGTGCGTGTGTGTGTGAGTGTGTGTGTGTGTCCGTTCGGCTTGCAGAAATAAGAATACGGCCGAGGCAAGAAGTCCCTGCCTATCGTAAGAGGCGACTAATAGGTAGGAGTGGAGAGGTAAAGAGTGTATGTGTGTGTGTGCGTGTGTGCGTGTGTGTGCGTGTGTGCGTTCGTGTGTGTGTGAGTGTGTGTGCGTCCGTTCGGCTTGCAGAGATAAGAATACGGCCGAGGCAAGAAGGCCCTGCCTGTCGTAAGTGGCGACTAATTGGTAGGAGTCGAGAGGTGAAGAGTGCATGTGTGTGTGTGCGTGTGTGCGTGTGTGTGCGTGTGTAAGTGTGTGTGTATGTGTGTGTGTCTGTTTGGCTTGCAGAGATAAGAATACGGTCGAGGAAAGAAGGCCCTGCGTGTCGTGAGAGGCGACTAATAGGTAGGAGTGGAGAGGTGAAGAGTGTATGTGTGTGTGTGCGTGTGTGCGTGTGTGTGCGTGTGAGCGTGCGTGTGTGTGTGAGTGTGTGTGTGTCCGTTCGGCTTGCAGAGATAAGAATACGGCCGAGGCAAGAAGGCCCTGCCTGTCGTAAGTGGCGACTAATTGGTAGGAGTCGAGAGGTGAAGAGTGCATGTGTGTGTGTGCGTGTGTGCGTGTGTGTGCGTGTGTAAGTGTGTGTGTATGTGTGTGTGTCTGTTTGGCTTGCAGAGATAAGAATACGGCCGAGGCAAGAAGGCCCTGCCTGTCGTAAGTGGCGACTAATTGGTAGGAGTCGAGAGGTGAAGAGTGTATATGTGTGTGTGCGTGTGTGCGTGTGTGTGCGTGTGTGCGTGCGTGTGTGTGTGAGTGGGTGCGTCCGTTCGGTTTGCAGAGATAAGAATACGGCCGAGGCAAGAAGGCCCTGCCTGTCGTAAGTGGCGACTAATGGGTAGGAGTCGAGAGGTGAAGAGTGTATTTGTGTGTGTGTGTGTGCGTGTGTGTGCGTGTGTGCGTGCGTGTGTGTGTGAGTGTGTGTGTGTCCGTTCGGCTTGCAGAGATAAGAATACGGCCGCGGCAAGAAGGCCCTGCCTTTCGTAAGTGGCGACTAATTGGTAGGAGTCGAGAGGTGAAGAGTGTATGTGTGTGTGTGCGTGTGTGCGTGTGTGTGCGTGTGTAAGTGTGTGTGTATGTGTGTGTGTCTGTTTGGCTTGCAGAGATAAGAATACGGTCGAGGCAAGAAGGCCCTGCGTGTCGTGAGAGGCGACTAAGAGGTAGGATTAGAGAGGTGAAGAATGTATGTGTGTGCGTATGTGCGTGTTTGTTTGTGTGTGAGTGTATGTGTGTGTGCGTGTGTGCGTGCGTGTGTGCATGTGTGTGTGAGTGTGTGTGTGTATGTGTGTGTGTGTGTCCCTTCGCTCGCAGAGATAAGAAAAAAGCGGTGGCAAGAAGGCCATGCCTGTCGTAAGAGGCGACTAATGGATAGGAGTCGAGAGGTGGAGAGTGTGTGCGTGTGCGGGTGCGTGTGCGTGTGTGTGTGTATGTGTGTGTGTCAGTGTGTGTGTGTCCGGTCGGCTCGCAGAGATGAGAACACGGCCGTGGCAAAAAGGCACTGCCTGTCGTTAAGAGGCTACTAATGGGTAGGAGTCGAGAGGTGAAGAGTGTATGTATGTGTGTGCGTGTGTGCGTGCGTGTGTGTGTGTGTATGTGTGTGTGTGTCAGTGTGTGTGTGTCCGGTCGGCTCGCAGAGATGAGAACACGGCCGTGGCAAGAAGGCACTGCCTGTCGTTAAGAGGCGACTAATGGGTAGGAGTCGAGAGGTGAAGAGTGTATGTGTGTGTGTGCGTGTGTGCGTGTGTGTGCGTGTGTGTGTGTATGTGTGTGTCTGTTTGGCTTGCAGAGATAAGAATACGGCCGAGGCAAAAAGGTCCTGCCTCTTGTAAGGGGCGACTAATAAGTAGGAGTCGAGAGGTGAAGAGTGTATGTGTGTATGCGTGTGTGCGTGTGTGAGTATGTGTGTGTGTTAGTTCGGCTTGCAGAGATAAGAGCACAACCGAGGCAAGAAGGCCCTGCCTATCGTAAGAGGCGACTAATAGGTAGGAGTGGAGAGGTGAAGAGTGTATGTGTGTGTGTGCGTGTGTGCGTGTGTGTGCGTGTGAGCGTGCGTGTGTGTGTGAGTGTGTGTGTGTCCGTTCGGCTTGCAGAGATAAGAATACGGCCGAGGCAAGAAGGCCCTGCCTGTCGTAAGTGGCGACTAATTGGTAGGAGTCGAGAGGTGAAGAGTGCATGTGTGTGTGTGCGTGTGTGCGTGTGTGTGCGTGTGTGCGTGCGTCTGTGTGTGAGTGTGTGTGTGTCCGTTCGGCTTGCAGAGATAAGAATACGGCCGAGGCAAGAAGGCCCTGCCTGTCGTAAGTGGCGACTAATGGGTAGGAGTCGAGAGGTGGAGAGTATATTTGTGTGTGTGTGTGTGTGCGTGTGTGTGCGTGTGTGCGTGCGTGTGTGTGTGAGTGTGTGTGTGTCCGTTCGGCTTGCAGAGATAAGAATACGGCCGAGGCAAGAAGGCCCTGCCTGTCGTAAGTGGCGACTAATTGGTAGGAGTCGAGAGGTGAAGAGTGTATGTGTGTGTGTGCGTGTGTGCGTGTGTGTGCTTGTGTAAGTATGTGTGTATGTGTGTGTGTCTGTTTGGCTTGCAGAGATAAGAATACGGCCGAGGCAAGAAGTCCCTGCCTGTCGTAATAGGAGAATAATGGGTAGGAGTCGAGAGGTGAAAAGTGTATGTGTGTGTGTGCGTGTGTGTGTTTGTGTGTGAGTGTGTGTGTGTGTCCTTTCGGCTCGCAGAGATAAGAATGCGTTCGTTGCAAGAAGGCTCTGCCTGTCTTAAGAGGCGACTAATGGATAGGACTCGAGAGGTGAAAAGTGTATGTGTGTGTGCGTGTGTGCGTGTGTGTGTGCGTGTGTGAGTATGTGTGTGTGTTAGTTCGGCTTGCAGAGATAAAAACACGACCGAGGCAAGAAGGCCCTGCCTATCGTAAGAGGCGACTAATAGGTAGGAGTCGAGAGGTGAAGAATGTATGTGTGTGTGCGTGTGGGCGTGTTTGTGTGTGTGTGAGTGTATGTGTGTGTGCGTGTGTGCGTGCGTGTGTGTGTGTGTTTGTGAGTGTGTGTGTATGTATGTGTGTGTGTCCCTTCGGCTCGCAGAGATAAGAAAACAGCCGTGGCAAGAAAGCGATGCAAATCGTACGGGGCGACTAATGGATAGGAGTCGAGAGGCGAAGAGTGGGCGACTAATAAGTAGGAGTCGAGAGGTGAAAAGTGTATGTGTGTGTGCGTGTGTGCGTGTGTGTGTGCGTGTGTGAGTATGTGTGTGGGTCCGTTCGGCTTGCAGTGCTAAGAACACGGCCAAGGCAAGAAGGCCCTGCCTATCGTATGAGGCGACTAATAGGTAGGAGTCAAGAGGTGAAGAATGTATGTGTGTGTGCGTGTGGGCGTGTTTGTGAGTGTGTGAGTGTATGTGTGTGTGCGTGTGTGCGTGCGTGTGTGTGTGTGTGTGTGTTT
Organism: Diabrotica undecimpunctata; assembly: GCF_040954645.1. Classification (NCBI taxonomy): domain Eukaryota; kingdom Metazoa; phylum Arthropoda; class Insecta; order Coleoptera; family Chrysomelidae; genus Diabrotica; species Diabrotica undecimpunctata. The sequence goes on along the minus strand of NW_027311908.1, from coordinate 264,050 downwards.
GTGAGTGTGTGTGTATGTATATGTGTGTGTCCCTTCGGCTCGCAGAGATAAGAAAACAGCCGTGGCAAGAAGGCGATGCAAATCGTACGGGGCGACTAATGGGTAGGAGTCGAGATGTGAAGAGTGGGCGACTAATAAGTAGGAGTCTAGAGGTGAAGAGAGTATGTGTGTGGGTGCGTGTGTGCGTGTGTGTGTGCGTGTGTGTGTATGTGTGTGTGTATGTGTGTGTGTGTCCGTTTGGCTTGCAGAGATAAGAATACGGCCGAGGCAAGAACGCCCTGCCTGTCTTAAGAGGCGACTAATGGATATTAGTCGAGAGGTGGAGAGTGTGTGCGTGTGCGTGTACGTGTGCGTGTGTGCGTGTGTGCCTGTGTGCGTGTGTTTGTGTGTGCGTGTGTGTGTGTGTGTGTCCTTTCGGCTCGCAGAGATAAGAATACGTCGGTGGCAAGAAGGCCCTGCCTGTCTTAAGAGGCGACTAATGGATAGGAATCGAGAGGTGGAGAATGTGTGCGTGTGCGTGAGTGCGTGTGTGCCTGTGTGCGTGTGTTTGTGTGTGCGTGTGTGTGTGTGTGTGTGTCCTTTTGGCTTGCAGAGATAAGAATACGGCCAAGGCAAGAACGCCCTGCCTGTCTTAAGAGGCGACTAATGGATATTAGTCGAGAGGTGGAGAGTGTGTGCGTGTGCGTGTACGTGTGCGTGTGTGCGTGTGTGCCTGTATGCGTGTGTTTGTGTGTGCGTGTGTGTGTGTGTGTCCTTTCGGCTCGCAGAGATAAGAATACGTCCGTGGCAAGAAGGCCCTGCCTGTCTTAAGAGGCGACTAATGGATAGGAATCGAGAGGTGGAGAATGTGTGCGTGTGCGTGAGTGCGTGTGTGCCTGTGTGCGTGTGTTTGTGTGTGCGTGTGTGTGTGTGTCCGTTCGGCTTGCAGAGATAAGAACACGGCCGTGGCAAGAAGTCCCTGACTGTCGTAAGAGGCGACTAATGGGTAGGAGTCGAGAGGTGAAGAGAGTACGTGAGTGTGTGCGTGTGTGGGTGTGTGTGTTTGTGCGTGTGTAAGTGTGTATGTTTGTGTGTGTCCATTCGGCTCGCAGAGATTAGAATACGGCCGAGGCAACAAGGCAATACCTGTCGTAAGAGGCGACTAATGGGTAGGAGTCGAGAGGTGAAGAATGTATTTGTGTGTGTGTGCTTGTGTGTGCGTGTGTGCGTGCGTGTGTGTGTGAGTGTGTATATGTCCGTTCGGCTTGCAGAGATAAGAATACGGCCGAGGCAAGAATGCCCTGCCTGTCGTAAGTGGCGACTAATTGGTAGGAGTCGAGAGGTGAAAAGTGTTTTTGTGTGTGTGCGTGTGTGTGCGTGTGTGCGTGCTTGTGTGTGTGAGTGTGTATGTGTCCGTTCGGCTTGCAGAGATAAGAATATGGCCGAGGCAAGAAGGCCTTGCCTGTCGTAAGTGGCGACTAATTGGTAGGAGTCGAGAGGTGAAGAGTGTATGTGTGTGTGTGTGTGTGCGTGTGTGGGTGTGTGTGTGTTTGTGCGTGTGTAAGTGTGTGTGTGTGTGTGTATGTATGCGTGTCCATTCGGCTCGCAGAGATTAGAATACGGCCGAGGCAAGAAGGCCATGCCTGTCGTAAGAGGCAACTAATGGGTAGGAGTCGAGAGGTGAAGAGTGTATGTGTGTGTGTGCGTGTGTGCGTGTGTGTGCGTGTGTGAGTGTGTGTGTGTGTCCAGTCGGCTCTCAGAGATAAGAACACGGCCGTGGCAAGAAGGCACTGCCTTTCGTAAGAGGCGACTAATGGGTAGGAGTCGAGAAGTGAAGAGTGTATATGTGTGTGAGTGTGCGTGTGTGTGCGTGTGTGAGTGTGTGTGTGTATTTGTGTGTGTGAGTGTGTGTGTCCAGTCGGCTCGCAGAGATACGAACACGGCCGTGGCAAGAAGGCCCTGCCTGTCGTAAGAGGCGACTAATGGGTAGGAGTCGAGTGGTGAAGAGTGTATATGTGTGTGCGTATGTGCGTGTGTGTGCGTGTGAGAGTGTGTGTGTATGTGTGTGTGTGTCCGTTCGGCTTGCAGAGATAAGAGCACGACCGAGGCAAGAAGGCCCTGCCTATCGTAAGAGGCGACTAATAGGTAGGAGTCAAGAGGTGAAGAGTGTATGTGTGTGTGTGCGTGTGTGCGTGTGTGTGTGTATGTGTGTGTGTATCCCTTCGGCTCGCAGAGATAAGAATACGTCCGTGGCAAGAAGGCCATGCTTGCTGTAAGGAGCGACTAATGGGTAGGAGTCGAGAGGTGAAGCGTGTATGTGTGTATGTGTGCAAGTGTGTGTGTGTGTGTGTCCGTTCGGCTCGCAGAGATAGGTATACGTCCGTGGCAAGAAGGCCCTGCCTGTCTTAAGAGGCGACTAATGGATAGGAGTCGAGAGGTGGAGAGTGTGTGCGTGTGCGTGTGCGTGTTGGTGCGTGTGTAAGTGTGTGTGTATGTGTGTGTGTCTGTTTGGCTTGCAGAGATAAAAATACGGCAGAGGCAAGAAGGCCCTGCCTCTTGTAATGGGCGACTAATAAGTAGGAGTCGAGAGGTGAAGAGTGTATGTGTGTGTGTGTGTGTGCGTGTGTGCGTGTGTGTGTGCGTGTGTGAGTATGTGTGTGTATTAGTTCGGCTTGCAGAAATAAGAACACGACCGAGGCAAGCAGGCCCTGCCTATCGTAATAGGCGACTAATAGGTAGGAGTCGACAGGTGAAGAGTGTATGTGTGTGTGCGTGTGTGCGTGTGTGTGTGAGTGTGTGAGTATGTGTGTGTGTCCGTTCGGCTGGCAGAGATAAGAACACCCCCAAGGCAAGAAGGCCCTGCCTCTTGTAAGGGGCGACTAATAAGTAGGAGTCGAGAGGTGAAGAGTGTATGTGTGTATGCGTGTGTGCGTGTGTGCGTGTGTGAGTATGTGTGTTTGTTAGTTCGGCTTGCAGAGATAAGAGCACAACCGAGGCAAGAAGGCCCTGCCTATCGTAAGAGGCGACTAATAGGTAGGAGTCGAGAGGTGAAGAGTGTATGTGTGTGTGCGTGTGTGCGTGTGTGTGCGTGTGAGCGTGCGTGTGTGTGTGAGTATGTGTGTGTGTCCGTTCGGCTTGCAGAGATAAGAATACGGCCGAGGCAAGAAGGCCCTGCCTGTCGTAAGTGGCGACTAATTGGTAGGAGTCGAGAGGTGAAGAGTGTATATGTGTGTGTGCGTGTGTGCGTGTGTGTGCGTGTGTGCGTGCGTGTGTGTGTGAGTGTGTGCGTCCGTTCGGCTTGCAGAGATAAGAATACGGCCGAGGCAAGAAGGCCCTGCCTGTCGTAAGTGGCGACTAATGGGTAGGAGTCGAGAGGTGAAGAGTTTATTTGTGTGTGTGTGTGTGCGTGTGTGTGCGTGTGTGCGTGCGTGTGTGTGTGAGTGTGTGTGTGTCCGTTCGGCTTGCAGAGATAAGAATACGGCCGCGGCAAGAAGGCCCTGCCTGTCGTAAGTGGCGACTAATTGGTGGGAGTCGAAAGGTGAAGAGTGTATGTGTGTGTGCGTGTGTGCGTGTGTGTGCGTGTGTAAGTGTGTGTGTATGTGTGTGTGTCTGTTTGGCTTGCAGAGATAAGAATACAGCCGAGGCAAGAAGGCCCTGCCTGTCGTGAGAGGCGACTAATAGGTAGGATTAGAGAGGTGAAGAATGTATGTGTGTGCGTATGTGCGTGTTTGTGTGTGTGTGAGTGTATGTGTGTGTGCGTGTGTGCGTGCGTGTGTGCATGTGTGTGTGAATGTGTGTGTGTATGTGTGTGTGTGTGTCCCTTCGCTCGCAGAGATAAGAAAAAAGCGGTGGCAAGAAGGCCATGCCTGTCGTAAGAGGCGACTAATGGATAGGAGTCGAGAGGTGGAGAGTGTGTGCGTGTGCGGGTGCGTGTGCGTGTGTGTGTGTGCGTGTGTGTGTGTCCGTTTGGCTGGCAGAGATAAGAACACGGCTGTGGCAAGAAGTCCCTGCCTGTCGTAAGAGGAGAATAATGGGTAGGAGTCGAGAGGTGAAGAGTGTATGTATGTGTGCGTGTGTGCGTGCGTGTGTGAGTGTGTGTGTGTATGTGTGTGTGTCAGTGTGTGTGTGTGTCCGGTCGGCTCGCAGAGATGAGAACACGGCCGTGGCAAGAAGGCACTGCCTGTCGTTAAGAGGCGACTAATGGGTAGGAGTCGAGAGGTGAAGAGTGTATGTGTGTGTGCGTGTGTGCGTGTGTGCGTGCGTGTGTGCGTGTGTAAGTATGTGTGTGTGTGTCCGTTCGTCTTGCAGAAATAAGAACACGGCCGAGGCAAGAAGGCCCTGCCTGTCGTGAGAGGCGACTAATAGGTAGGATTAGAGAGGTGAAGAATGTATGTGTGTGTGCGTGTGTGCGTGCGTATGTGCGTGTGTGTGTGTGAGTGTGTGTGTGTGTATGTGTGTGTGTGTCCCTTCGCTCGCAGAGATAAGAAAAAAGCGGTGGCAAGAAGGCCATGCCTGTCGTAAGAGGCGACTAATGGATGGGAGTCGAGAGGTAGAGAGTGTGTGCGTGTGCGTGTGCGTGTGCGTGTGCGTGTGTGTGTGTGTTCGTGTGTGTGTGTGTGTGTCCGTTTGGCTTGCAGAGATAAAAACACGGCCGTGGCAAGAAGTCCCTGCCTGTCGTAAGAGGAGAATAATGGGTAGGAGTCGAGAGGTGAAGAGTGTATGTGTGTGTGCGTGTGTGCGTGCGTGTGTGAGTGTGTGTGTATGTGTGTGTGTGTCAGTGTGTGTGTGTGTCCGGTCGGCTCGCAGAGATGAGAACTCGGCCGTGGCAAGAAGTCACTGCCTGTCGTTAAGAGGCAACTAATGGGTAGGAGTCGAGAGGTGAAGAGTGTATGTGTGTGTGTGCGTGTGTGCGTGTGTGTGCGTGTGTGTGTGTATATGTTTGTGTCTGTTTGGCTTGCAGAGATAAGAATACGGCCGAGGCAAGAAGGACCTTCCTCTTGTAAGGGGCGACTAATAAGTAGGAGTAGAGAGGTGAAGAGTGTATGTGTGTATGCGTGTGTGCGTGTGTGCGTGTGTGAGTATGTGTGTTTGTTAGTTCGGCTTGCAGAGATAAGAGCACAACCGAGGCAAGAAGGCCCTGCCTATCGTAAGAGGCGACTAATTGGTAGGAGTCGAGAGGTAAAGAGTGTATGTGTGTGTGTGCGTGTGTGCGTGTGTGTGCGTGTGTGCGTGCGTGTGTGTGTGAGTGTGTGCGTCCGTTCGGCTTGCAGAGATAAGAATACAGCCGAGGCAAGAAGGCCCTGCCTGTCGTAAGTGGCGACTAATGGGTAGGAGTCGAGAGGTGAAGAGTGTATTTGTGTGTGTGTGCGTTCGTGTGTGTGCGTGTGTGCGTGCGTGTGTGTGTGAGTGTGTGTGTGTCCGTTCGGCTTGCAGAGATAAGAATACGGCCGCGGCAAGAAGGCCCTGCCTGTCGTAAGTGGCGACTAATTGGTAGGAGTCGAGAGGTGAAGAGTGTATGTGTGTGTGTGCGTGTGTGCGTGTGTGTGCGTGTGTAAGTGTGTGTGTATGTGTGTGTGTCTGTTTGGCTTGCAGAGATAGGAATACGGCCGAGGCAAGAAGGCCCTGCCTGTCGTGAGAGGCGACTAATAGGTAGGATTAGAGAGGTGAAGAATGTATGTGTGTGCTTATGTGCGTGTTTGTGTGTGTGAGTGTATGTGTGTGTGCGTGTGTGCGTGCGTGTGTGCATGTGTGTGTGAGTGTGTGTGTGTATGTGTGTGTGTGTGTGTCCCTTCGCTCGCAGAGATAAGAAAAAAGCGGTGGCAAGAAGGCCATGCCTGTCGTAAGAGGCGACTAATGGATAGGAGTCGAGAGGTGGAGAGTGTGTGCGTGTGCGGGTGTGTTTGCGTGTGTGGGTGTGTGAGTGTGTGTGGGTCCGTTTGGCTTGCAGAGATAAGAACACGGCCGTGGCAAGAAGTCCCTGCCTGTCGTAAGAGGAGAATAATGGGTAGGAGTCGAGAGGTGAAGAGTGTATGTATGTGTGTGCGTGTGTGCGTGCGTGTGTGAGTGTGTGTGTGTATGTGTGTGTGTCAGTGTGTGTGTGTGTGTCCGGTCGGCTCGCAGAGATGAGAACACGGCCGTGGCAAGAAGGCACTGCCTGTCGTTAGGAGGCGACTAATGGGTAGGAGTCGAGAGGTGAAGAGTGTATGTGTGTGTGTGCGTGTGTGCGTGTGTGTGCGTGTGTGTGTATGTGTGTGTGTCTGTTTGGCTTGCAGAGATAAGAATACGGCCGAGGCAAGAAGGTCCTGCCTCTTGTAAGGGGCGACTAATAAGTAGGAGTCGAGAGGTGAAGAGTGTATGTGTGTATGCGTGTGTGTGTGTGTGAGTATGTGTGTGTGTTAGTTCGGCTTGCAGAGATAAGAGCACAACCGAGGCAAGAAGGCCCTGCCTATCGTAAGAGGCGACTAATAGGTAGGAGTCGAGAGGTGAAGAGTGTATGTGTGTGTGTGCGTGTGTGCGTGTGTGTGCGTGTGAGCGTGCGTGTGTGTGTGAGTGTGTGTGTGTCCGTTCGGCTTGCAGAGATAAGAATACGGCCGAGGCAAGAAGGCCCTGCCTGTCGTAAGTGGCGACTAATTGGTAGGAGTCGAGAGGTGAAGAGTGCATGTGTGTGTGTGCGTGTGTGCGTGTGTGTGCGTGTGTGCGTGCGTCTGTGTGTGAGTGTGTGTGTCCGTTCGGCTTGCAGAGATAAGAATACGGCCGAGGCAAGAAGGCCCTGCCTGTCGTAAGTGGCGACTAATGGGTAGGAGTCGAGAGGTGAAGAGTGTATTTGTGTGTGTGTGTGTGTGCGTGTGTGTGCGTGTGTGCGTGCGTGTGTGTGTGAGTGTGTGTGTGTCCGTTCGGCTTGCAGAGATAAGAATACGGCCGAGGCAAGAAGGCCCTGCCTGTCGTAAGTGGCGACTAATTGGTAGGAGTCGAGAGGTGAAGAGTGTATGTGTGTGTGTGCGTGTGTGCGTGTGTGTGCGTGTGTAAGTGTGTGTGTATGTGTGTGTGTCTGTTTGGCTTGCAGAGATAAGAATACGGCCGAGGCAAGAAGGCCCTCTCTCTTGTAAGGGGCGACTAATAGGTAGGAGTCGAAAGGTGAATAGTGTATGTGTGTGTGTGTGTGTGCGTGTGTGGGTGTGTGTGTGTTTGTGCGTGTGTAAGTGTGTGTGTATGTATGTGTGTGTCCATTCGGCTCGCAGAGATTAGAATACGGCCAAGGCAAGAAGGCCATGCCTGTCGTAAGAGGCAACTAATGGGTAGGAGTCGAGAGGTGAAAAGTGTTTTTGTGTGTGTGCGTGTGTGTGCGTGTGTATGTGTCCGTTCGGCTTGCAGAGATAAGAATACGGCCGAGGCAAGAAGGCCTTGCCTGTCGTAAGAGGCGACTAATGGGTAGGAGTCGAGAGGTGAAGAGTGTATGTTTGTGTGCGTGTGTGCGTGTGTGTGTTTGTCCGCTCGGCTCGCAGAGATAAATTACGGCCGTGGCAAGAAGGCCCTACCTGTCTTAAGAGGCGGCTAATGGATAGGAGTCGAGAGGTGGAGAGTGTGTGCGTGTGCGTGTGCGTGTGCGTGTGCGTGTGCGTGGGTGCGTGTGTGTGCGTGTGTGCGTGTGTGTGTGTGTGTGGGCGACTAATGGATAGGAGTCGAGAGGCGAAGAGTGGGCGACTAATAAGTAGGAGTCGAGAGGTGAAAAGTGGGCGACTAATAAGTAGGAGTCGAGAGGTGAAAAGTGTATGTGTGTGTGCGTGTGTGCGTGTGTGTGTGCGTGTGTGAGTATGTGTGTGTGTTAGTTCGGCTTGCAGAGATAAAAACACGACCGAGGCAAGAAGGCCCTGCCTATCGTAAGAGGCGACTAAAAGGTAGGGGTCGAGAAGTGAAGAGTGTATGTGTGTGTGTGTGTGTGAGTGTGTGTGTTTGTCCGCTCGGCTCGCAGAGATAAGATTACGGCCGTGGCAAGAAGGCCCTACCTGTCTTAAGAGGCGGCTAATGGATAGGAGTCGAGAGGTGGAGAGTGTGTGCGTGTGCGTGTGCGTGTGCGTGTGCGTGTGCGTGTGCGTGGGTGCGTGTGTGTGCGTGTGTGCGTGTGTGTGTGTGAGGGCGACTAATGGATAGGAGTCGAGAGGCGAAGAGTGGGCGACTAATAAGTAGGAGTCGAGAGGTGAAAAGTGGGCGACTAATAAGTAGGAGTCGAGAGGTGAAAAGTGTATGTGTGTGTGCGTGTGTGCGTGTGTGTGTGCGTGTGTGAGTATGTGTGTGTGTTAGTTCGGCTTGCAGAGATAAAAACACGACCGAGGCAAGAAGGCCCTGCCTATCGTAAGAGGCGACTAATAGGTAGGAGTCGAGAGGTGAAGAATGTATGTGTGTGTGCGTGTGGGCGTGTTTGTGTGTGTGTGAGTGTATGTGTGTGTGCGTGTGTGCGTGTGTGTGTGTGTGGGCGACTAATGGATAGGAGTCGAGAGGCGAAGAGTGGGCGACTAATAAGTAGGAGTCGAGAGGTGAAAAGTGGGCGACTAATAAGTAGGAGTCGAGAGGTGAAAAGTGTATGTGTGTGTGCGTGTGTTTGTGCGTGTGTGAGTGTGTGTGTATGAGTGTGTGTGTCCGTTCGGCTTGCAGAGATATGAATACGGCCGGGGCAAGAAGGCCCTGCCTCTCGTAAGAGGCGACTAAAAGGTAGGGGTCGAGAGGTGAAGAGTGTATGTGTGTGTGTGTGAGTGTGTGTGTTTGTCCGCTCGGCTCGCAGAGATAAGATTACGGATGTGGCAAGAAGGCCCTACCTGTCTTAAGAGGCGGCTAATGGATAGGAGTCGAGAGGTGGAGAGTGTGTGCGTGTGCGTGTGCGTGTGCGTGTGCGTGGGTGCGTGTGTGTGCGTGTGTGCATGTGTGTGTGTGTGGGCGACTAATGGATAGGAGTCGAGAGGCGAAGAGTGGGCGACTAATAAGTAGGAGTCGAGAGGTGAAAAGTGGGCGACTAATAAGTAGGAGTCGAGAGGTGAAAAGTGTATGTGTGTGTGCGTGTGTGCGTGTGTGTGTGCGTGTGTGAGTATGTGTGTGTGTTAGTTCGGCTTGCAGAGATAAAAACACGACCGAGGCAAGAAGGCCCTGCCTATCGTAAGAGGCGACTAATAGGTAGGAGTCGAGAGGTGAAGAATGTATGTGTGTGTGCGTGTGGGCGTGTTTGTGTGTGTGTGAGTGTATGTGTGTGTGCGTGTGTGCGTGCGTGTGTGTGTGTGTTTGTGAGTGTGTGTGTATGTATGTGTGTGTGTCCCTTCGGCTCGCAGAGATAAGAAAACAGCCGTGGCAAGAAACCGATGCAAATCGTACGGGGCGACTAATGGATAGGAGTCGAGAGGCGAGGAGTGGGCGACTAATAAGTAGGAGTCGAGAGGTGAAAAGTGTATGTGTGTGTGCGTGTGTGCGTGTGTGTGTGCGTGTGTGAGTATGTGTGTGTGTCCGTTCGGCTTGCAGTGATAAGAACACGGCCAAGGCAAGAAGGCCCTGCCTATCGTAAGAGGCGACTAATAGGTAGGAGTCGAGAGGTGAAGAATGTATGTGTGTGTGCGTGTGGGCGTGTTTGTGTGTGTGTGAGTGTATGTGTGTGTGCTTGTGCGCGTGCGTGTGTGTGTGTGTGTTTGTGAGTGTGTGTGTATGTATGTGTGTGTGTCCCTTCGGCTCGCAGAGATAAGAAAACAGCCGTGGCAAGAAGGCGATGCAAATCGTACGGGGCGACTAATGGGTAGGAGTCGAGATGTGAAGAGTGGGCGACTAATAAGTAGGAGTCGAGAGGTGAAGAGAGTATGTGTGTGGGTGCGTGTGTGCGTGTGTGTGCGTGTGTGTGTATGTGTGTGTGTCCGTTCGGCTCGCAAAGATAAGAACACGGCCGTGGCAAGAAGTCCCTGCCTGTCGTAAGAGGCGACTAATGAATAGGAGTCGAGAGGTGAAGAGTGTATGTGTCTTTGTGTGTGTGCGTGTGTTTGTGCGTGTGTGAGTATGTGTGTGTGTATGTGTGTGTGTGTGTCCGTTTGGCTTGCAGAGATAAGAATACGGCCGAGGCAAGAACGCCCTGCCTGTCTTAAGAGGCGACTAATGGATATTAGTCGAGAGGTGGAGAGTGTGTGCGTGTGCGTGTACGTGTGCGTGTGTGCGTGTGTGCCTGTGTGCGTGTGTTTGTGTGTGCGTGTGTGTGTGTGTGTCCTTTCGGCTCCCAGAGATAAGAATACGTCCGTGGTAAGAAGGCCCTGCCTCTCTTAAGAGGCGACTAATGGATAGGAATCGAGAGGTGGAGAATGTGTGCGTGTGCGTGTGTGCGTGTGTGCGTGTGTGCCTGTGTGCGTGTGTTTGTGTGTGCGTGTGTGTGTGTCCGTTCGGCTTGCAGAGATAAGAACACGGCCGTGGCAAGAAGTCCCTGCCTGTCGTAAGAGGCGACTAATGGGTAGGAGTCGAGAGGTGAAGAGAGTACGTGAGTGTGTGCGTGTGTGGGTGTGTGTGTGTGTTTGTGCGTGTGTAAGTGTGTGTGTGTATGTTTGTGTGTGTCCATTCGGCTCGCAGAGATTAGAATACGGCCGAGGCAACAAGGCAATGCCTGTCGTAAGGGGCGACTAATGGGTAGGAGTCGAGAGGTGAAGAATGTATTTGTGTGTTTGTGTGCGTGTGTGTGCGTGTGTGCGTGCGTGTGTGTGTGAGTGTGTATATGTCCGTTCGGCTTGCAGAGATAAGAATACGGCCGAGGCAAGAATGCCCTGCCTGTCGTAAGTGGCGACTAATTGGTAGGAGTCGAGAGGTGAAAAGTGTTTTTGTGTGTGTGCGTGTGTGTGCGTGTGTGCGTGCTTGTGTGTGTGAGTGTGTATGTGTCCGTTCGGCTTGCAGAGATAAGAATACGGCCAAGGCAAGAGGGCCCTGCCTGTCGTAAGTGGCGACTAATTGGTAGGAGTCGAGAGGTGAAGAGTGTATGTGTGTGTGTGTGTGTGTGCGTGTGTGGGTGTGTGTGTGTTTGTGCGTGTGTAAGTGTGTGTGTGTATGTATGCGTGTCCATTCGGCTCGCAGAGATTAGAATACGGCCGAGCAAGAAGGCCATGCCTGTCGTAAGAGGCAACTAATGGGTAGGAGTCGAGAGGTGAAGAGTGTACGTGTGTGTGTGCGTGTGTGCGTGTGTGTGTGCGTGTGTGAGTGTGTGTGTCCGGTCGGCTCGCAGTGATAAGGACACGTCCGTGCCAAGAAGGCCCTGCCTGTCGTAAGCGGCGACTAATGCGTAGGAGTCGAGAGGTGAAGAGTGTATGTGTGTAAGTGCGTGTGTGCGTGTGTGTGCGTGTGTGAGTGTGTGTGTGTGTCCAGTCGGCTCTCAGAGAAAAGAACACGGCCGTGGAAAGAAGGCCCTGCCTTTCGTAAGAGGCGACTAATGGGTAGGAGTCGAGAGGTGAAGAGTGTATGTGTGTGTGAGTGTGCGTGTGTGTGCGTGTGTGAGTGTGTGTGTGTATTTGTGTGTGTGAGTGTGTGTGTGTCCAGTCGGCTCGCAGAGATAAGAACACGGCCGTGGCAAGAAGGCCCTGCCTGTCGTAAGAGGCGACTAATGGGTAGGAGTCGAGAGGTGAAGAGTGTATGTGTGTGTGAGTGTGCGTGTGTGCGTGTGTGTGCATGTGTGAGTGTGTGTGTGTATTTGTGTGTGTGAGTGTGTGTGTCCAGTCGGCTCGCAGAGATACGAACACGGCCCTGGCAAGAAGGCCCTGCCTGTCGTAAGAGGCGACTAATGGGTAGGAGTCGAGTGGTGAAGAGTGTATGTGTGTGTGAGTGTGCGTGTGTGTGCGTGTGTGAGTGTGTGTGTGTATTTGTGTGTGTGAGTGTGTGTGTGTCCAGTCGGCTCGCAGAGATAAGAACACGGCCGTGGCAAGAAGGCCCTGCCTGTCGTAAGAGGCGACTAATGGGTAGAAGTCGAGAGGTGAAGAGTGTATGTGTGTGTGAGTGTGCGTGTGTGCGTGTGTGTGCATGTGTGAGTGTGTGTGTGTATTTGTGTGTGTGAGTGTGTGTGTCCAGTCGGCTCGCAGAGATACGAACACGGCCGTGGCAAGAAGGCCCTGCCTGTCGTAAGAGGCGACTAATGGGTAGGAGTCGAGAGGTGAAGAGTGTATGTGTGTGTGAGTGTGCGTGTGTGCGTGTGTGTGCATGTGTGAGTGTGTGTGTGTATTTGTGTGTGTGAGTGTGTGTGTCCAGTCGGCTCGCAGAGATACGAACACGGCCGTGGCAAGAAGGCCCTGCCTGTCGTAAGAGGCGACTAATGGGTAGGAGTCGAGAGGTGAAGAGTGTATGTGTGGGTGAGTGTGCGTGTGTGCGTGTGTGTGCATGTGTGAGTGTGTGTGTGTATTTGTGTGTGAGTGTGTGTGTCCGTTCGGCTTGCAGAGAAAAGAGCACGACCGAGGCAAGAAGGCCCTGCCTATCGGAAGAGGCGACTAATAGGTAGGAGTCAAGATGTGAAGAGTGTATGTGTGTGTGTGCGTGTGTGCGTGTGTGTGTGTGTGTGTGTGTATGTGTGTGTGTATCCCTTCGGCTCGCAGAGATAAGAATACGTCCGTGGCAAGAAGGCCATGCTTGCTGTAAGAAGCGACTAGGGGGTAGGAGTCGAGAGGTGAAGCGTGTATGTGTGTGTGTGTATGTGTGCAAGTGTGTGTGTGTGTGTCCGTTCGGCTCGCAAATATAGGTATACGTTTGTGGCAAGAAGGCCCTGCCTGTCTTAAGAGGCTACTAATGGATAGGAGTCGAGAGGTGGAGAGTGTGTGCGTGTGGGTGCGTGTGTAAGTGTGTGTGTATGTGTGTGTGTCTGTTTGGCTTGCAGAGATAAAAATACGGCAGAGGCAAGAAGGCCCTGCCTCTTGTAATGGGCGACTAATAAGTAGGAGTCGAAATGTGAAGAGTGTATGTGTGTGTGTGTGCGTGTGTGCGTGTGTGTGTGTGTGCGTGTGTGAGTATGTGTGTGTATTAGTTCGGCTTGCAGAAATAAGAACACGACCGAGGCAAGCAGGCCCTGCCTATCGTAATAGGCGACTAATAGGTAGGAGTAGAGAGGTGAAGAGTGTATGTGTGTGTGTGCGTGTGTGCGTGTGTGCGTGTGTGTGTGAGTGTGTGAGTATGTGTGTGTGTCCGTTCGTCTTGCAGAAATAAGAACACGGCCGAGGCAAGAAGGCCCTGCCTGTCGTGAGAGGCGACTAATAGTTAGGATTAGAGAGGTGAAGAATGTATGTGTGTGTACGTGTGTGCGTGCGTATGTGCGTGTGTGTGTGTGAGTGTGTGTGTGTGTGTATGTGTGTGTGTGTGTCCCTTCGCTCGCAGAGATAAGAAAAAAGCGGTGGCAAGAAGGCCATGCCTGTCGTAAGAGGCGACTAATGGATAGGAGTCGAGAGGTGGAGAGTGTGTGCGTGTGCGTGTGCGTGTGCGTGTGTGTGTGTGTGCGTGTGTGTGTGTGTGTCCGTTTGGCTTGCAGAGATAAAAACACGGCCGTGGCAAGAAGTCCCTGCCTGTCGTAAGAAGAGAATAATGGGTAGGAGTCGAGAGGTGAAGAGTGTATGTGTGTGTGTGTGAGTGTGTGCGTGCGTGTGTGAGTGTGTGTGTGTATGTGTGTGTGTCAGTGTGTGTGTGTGTCCGGTCGGCTCGCAGAGATGAGAACACGGCCGTGGCAAGAAGGCACTGCCTGTCGTTAAGAGGCAACTAACGGGTAGGAGTCGAGAGGTGAAGAGTGTATGTGTGTGTGTGTGCGTGTGTGCGTGTGTGAGCGTGTGTGTGTGTATATGTTTGTGTCTGTTTGGCTTGCAGAGATAAGAATACGCCCGAGGCAAGAAAGCCCTGCCTCTTGTAAGGGGCGACTAATAAGTAGGAGTCGAGAGGTGAAGAGTGTATGTGTGTATGCGTGTGTGCGTGTGTGCGTGTGTGAGTATGTGTGTTTGTTAGTTCGGCTTGCGGAGATAAGAGCACAACCGAGGCAAGAAGGCCCTGCCTATCGTAAGAGGCGACTAATAGGTAGGAGTCGAGAGGTGAAGAGTGTATGTGTGTGTGCGTGTGTGCGTGTATGTGTGTTTGTGCGTGTGTGAGTGTGTGTGTATGAGTGTGTGTGTCCGTTCGGCTTGCAGAGATATGAATACGGCCGGGGCAAGAAGGCCCTGCCTCTCGTTAGAGGCGACTAAAAGGTAGGGGTCGAGAGGTGAAGAGTGTATGTGGGTGTGTGTGTGTGTGAGTGTGTTTGTTTGTCCGCTCGGCTCGCAGAGATAAGATTACGGCCGTGGCAAGAAGGCCCTACCTGTCTTAAGAGGCGGCTAATGAATAGGAGTCGAGAGGTGGAGAGTGTGTGCGTGTGCGTGTGCGTGTGCATGGGTGCGTGTGTGTGCGTGTGTGCGTGTGTGTGTGTGTTTGTGTGTGCGTGTGTGTGTGTCCGTTCGGCTTGCAGAGATAAGAACACGGCCGTGGCAAGAAGTCCCTGCCTGTCGTAAGAGGAGAATAATGGGCCGAAGTCGAGAGGTGAATAGTGTATGTGTGCTTGCGTGTGTGTGTTTGTGTGTGAGTGTGTGTGTGTGTCCTTTCGGCTCGCAGAGATAAGAATGCGTTCGTTGCAAGAAGGCTCTGCCTGTCTTAAGAGGCGACTAATGGATAGGACTCGAGAGGTGGAGAGTGTGTGCGTGTGCGTGTGCGTTTGCGTGTGTGCGTTTGTGCCTGTGTGCGTGTGTTTGTGTGTGCGTGTGTGTGTGTGTCCGGTCAGCTCGCTGAAATGAGAACACGGCCGTGGCAAGAAGGCCCTGCCTGTCGTAAGAGGCGACTAATGGGTAGGAGTCGAGAGGTGAAGAGTGTATGTGTGTGTGTACGTGTGTGCGTGTGTGTGTGCGTGTGTGAGTATGTGTGTGTGTCCGTTCGGCTTGCAGAGATAAGAACACGGCCGTGGCAAGAAGTCCCTGCCTGTCGTAAGAGGAGAATAATGGGTAGGAGTCGAGAGGTGAAGAGTGTATGTATGTGTGTGCGTGTGTGCGTGCGTGTGTGAGTGTGTGTGTGTATGTGTGTGTGTCAGTGTGTGTGTGTGTGTGTCCAGTCGGCTCGCAGAGATGAGAACACGGCCGTGGCAAGAAGGCACTGCCTGTCGTTAAGAGGCGACTAATGGGTAGGAGTCGAGAGGTGAAGAGTGTATGTGTGTGTGTGTGCGTGTGTGCGTGTGTGTGCGTGTGTGCGTGCATCTGTGTGTGAGTGTGTGTGTGTCCGTTCGGCTTGCAGAGATAAGAATACGGCCGAGGCAAGAAGGCCCTGCCTGTCGTAAATGGCGACTAATGGGTAGGAGTCGAGAGGTGAAGAGTGTATTTGTGTGTGTGTGTGTGTGTGCGTGTGTGTGCGTGTGTGCGTGCGTGTGTGTGTGAGTGTGTGTGTGTCCGTTCGGCTTGCAGAGATAAGAATACGGCCGAGGCAAGAAGGCCCTGCCTGTCGTAAGTGGCGACTAATTGGTAGGAGTCGAGAGGTGAAGAGTGTATGTGTGTGTGTGCGTGTGTGCGTGTGTGTGCGTGTGTAAGTGTGTGTGTATGTGTGTGTGTCTGTTTGGATTGCAGAGATAAGAATACGGCCGAGGCAAGAAGGCCCTCTCTCTTGTAAGGGGCGACTAATAGGTAGGAGTCGAAAGGTGAATAGTGTATGTTTGTGTGTGTGTGCGTGTGTGGGTGTGTGTGTGTTTGTGCGTGTGTAAGTGTGTGTGTATGTATGTGTGTGTCCATTCGGCTCGCAGAGATTAGAATACGGCCGAGGCAAGAAGGCCATGCCTGTCGTAAGAGGCAACTAATGGGTAGGAGTCGAGAGGTGAAAAGTGTTTTTGTGTGTGTGCGTGTGGGTGCGTGTGTATGTGTCCGTTCGGCTTGCAGAGATAAAAATACGGCCAAGGCAAGAAGGCCTTGCCTGTCGTAAGAGGCGACTAATGGGTAGGAGTCGAGAGGTGAAGAGTGTATGTTTGTGTGCGTGTGTGCGTGTATGTGTGTTTGTGCGTGTGTGAGTGTGTGTGTATGAGTGTGTGTGTCCGTTCGGCTTGCAGAGATATAAATACGGCCGGGGCAAGAAGGCCCTGCCTCTCGTAAGAGGCGACTAAAAGGTAGGGGTCGAGAGGTGAAGAGTGTATGTGTGTGTGTGTGTGTGAGTGTGTGTGTTTGTCCGCTCGGCTCGCAGAGATAAGATTACGGCCGTGGCAAGAAGGCCCTACCTGTCTTAAGAGGCGGCTAATGGATAGGAGTCGAGGGGTGGAGAGTGTGTGCGTGTGCGTGTGCGTGTGCGTGTGCGTGTGCGTTTGTGCGTGTGTGTGCGTGTGTGCGTGTGTGTGTGTGTGTTTGTGTGTGAGTGTGTGTGTGTCCGTTCGGCTTGCAGAGATAAGAACACGGCCGTGGCAAGAAGTCCCTGCCTGTCGTAAGAGGAGAATAATGGGTAGAAGTCGAGAGGTGAATAGTGTATGTGTGCTTGCGTGTGTGTGTTTGTGTGGGAGTGTGTGTGCGTGTCCTTTCGGCTCGCAGAGATAAGAATGCGTTCGTTGCAAGAAGGCTCTGCCTGTCTTAAGAGGCGACTAATGGATAGGACTCGAGAGGTGGAGAGTGTGTGCGTGTGCGTGTGCGTTTGCGTGTGTGCGTTTGTGCCTGTGTGCGTGTGTTTGTGTGTGCGTGTGTGTGTGTGTCCGGTCATCTCGCTGAAATGAGAACACGGCCGTGGCAAGAAGTCCCTGCCTGTCGTAAGAGGCGACTAATGGGTAGGAGTCGAGAGGTGAAGAGTGTATGTGTGTGTGTACGTGTGTGCGTGTGTGTGTGCGTGTGTGAGTATGTGTGTGTGTCCGTTCGGCTTGCAGAGATAAGAATACGTCCGTGGCAAGAAGGTCATGCCTGTCTTAAGAGGCGACTAATGGATAGGAGTCGAAAGGTGGAGAGTGTATATGTGTGTGTGCGCGTGTGTGCGTGCGTGTGTGTGTGTGTTCTTGTATTTGTGTGTGTGAGTGTGTGTGTCCGGTCGGCTCGCAGAGATAAGAACATGGCCGTGGCAGGAAGGCCCTGCCTGTCGTAAGAGGCGACTAATGGGTAGGGGTCGAGAGGTGAAGAGTGTATGTGTGTGTGTGCGTGTGTGCGTGTGTGTGCGTGTGTGTGTGTGTATGTGTGTGTGTCCGTCTGGCTTGCAGAGGTAAGAATACGGCCAAGGCAAGAAGACCCTGCCAGTTGTAAGGGGCGACTAATAGGTAGGAGTCGAGAGGTGAAGAGTGTATGTGTGTGTGCGTGTGTGCGTGTGTGTGTGCGTGTGTGAGTATGTGTGTGTGTCCGTTCGGCTTGCAGAGATAAGAACACGGCCGTGGCAAGAAGTCCCTGCCTATCGTAAGAGGCGACTAATAGGTAGGAGTCGAGAGGTGAAGAATGTATGTGTGTGTGCGTGTGGGCGTGTTTGTGTGTGTGTGAGTGTATGTGTGTGTGCGTGTGCGCGTGCGTGTGTGTGTGTGTGTGTTTGTGAGTGTGTGTGTATGTATGTGTGTGTGTGTCCCTTCGGCTCGCAGAGATAAGAAAACAGCCGTGGCAAGAAGGCGATGCAAATCGTACGGGGCGACTAATGGGTAGGAGTCGAGATGTGATGAGTGGGCGACTAATAAGTAGGAGTCGAGAGGTGAAGAGAGTATGTGTGTGGGTGCGTGTGTGCGTGTGTGTGTGCGTGTGTGTGTATGTGTGTGTGTCCGTTCGGCTCGCAAAGATAAGAACACGGCCGTGGCAAGAACTCCCTGCCTGTCGTAAGAGGCGACTAATGAATAGGAGTCGAGAGGTGAAGAGTGTATGTGTCTTTGTGTGTGTGCGTGTGTTTGTGCGTGTGTGAGTATGTGTGTGTATGTGTGTGTGTGTGTCCGTTTGGCTTGCAGAGATAAGAATACGGCCGAGGCAAGAACGCCCTGCCTGTCTTAAGAGGCGACTAATGGATATTAGTCGAGAGGTGGAGAGTGTGTGCGTGTGCGTGTACGTGTGCGTGTGTGCGTGTGTGCCTGTGTGCGTGTGTTAGTGTGTGCGTGTGTGTGTGTGTGTCCTTTCGGCTCGCAGAGATAAGAATACGTCCGTGGCAAGAAGGCCCTGCCTGTCTTAAGAGGCGACTAATGGATAGGAATCGAGAGGTGGAGAATGTGTGCGTGTGCGTGTGTGCGTGTGTGCGTGTGTGCCTGTGTGCGTGTGTTTGTGTGTGCGTGTGTGTGTGTCCGTTTGGCTTGCAGAGATAAGAACACGGCCGTGGCAAGAAGTCCCTGCCTGTCGTAAGAGGCGACTAATGGGTAGGAGTCGAGAGGTGAAGAGAGTACGTGAGTGTGTGCGTGTGTGGGTGTGTGTGTGTTTGTGCGTGTGTAAGTGTGTGTGTGTATGTTTGTGTGTGTCCATTCGGCTCGCAGAGATTAGAATACGGCCGAGGCAACAAGGCAATGCCTGTCGTAAGAGGCGACTAATGGGTAGGAGCCGAGAGGTGAAGAATGTATTTGTGTGTGTGTGTGCGTGTGTGTGCGTGTGTGCGTGCGTGTGTGTGTGAGTGTGTATAGGTCTGTTCGGCTTGCAGAGATAAGAATACGGCCGAGGCAAGAATGCCCTGCCTGTCGTAAGTGGCGACTAATTGGTAGGAGTCGAGAGGTGAAAAGTGTTTTTGTGTGTGTGCGTGTGTGTGCGTGTGTGCGTGCTTGTGTGTGTGAGTGTGTATGTGTCCGTTCGGCTTGCAGAGATAAGAATACGGCCAAGGCAAGAGGGCCCTGCCTGTCGTAAGTGGCGACTAATTGGTAGGAGTCGAGAGGTGAAGAGTGTATGTGTGTGTGTGTGTGTGCGTGTGTGGGTGTGTGTGTGTTTGTGCGTGTGTAAGTGTGTGTGTGTATGTATGCGTGTCCATTCGGCTCGCAGAGATTAGAATACGGCCGAGGCAAGAAGGCCTGCCTGTCGTAAGGGGCAACTAATGGGTAGGAGTCGAGAGGTGAAGAGTGTACGTGTGTGTGTGCGTGTGTGCGTGTGTGTGTGCATGTGTGAGTGTGTGTGTGTATTTGTGTGTGTGAGTGTGTGTGTCCAGTCGGCTCGCAGAGATACGAACACGGCCGTGGCAAGAAGGCCCTGCCTGTCGTAAGAGGCGACTAATGGGTAGGAGTCGAGTGGTGAAGAGTGTATGTGTGTGTGAGTGTGCGTGTGTGTGCGTGTGTGTGCGTGTGTAAGTGTGTGTGTATGTGTGTGTGTCTGTTTGGCTTGCAGAGATAAGAATACGGCCGAGGCAAGAAGGCCCTCTCTCTTGTAAGGGGCGACTAATAGGTAGGAGTCGAAAGGTGAATAGTGTATGTGTGTGTGTGTGTGTGTGCGTGTGTGGGTGTGTGTGTGTTTGTGCGTGTGTAAGTGTGTGTGTATGTATGTGTGTGTCCATTCGGCTCGCAGAGATTAGAATACGGCCGAGGCAAGAAGGCCATGCCTGTCGTAAGAGGCAACTAATGGGTAGGAGTCGAGAGGTGAAAAGTGTTTTTGTGTGTGTGCGTGTGTGTGCGTGTGTATGTGTCCGTTCGGCTTGCAGAGATAAGAATACGGCCGAGGCAAGAAGGCCTTGCCTGTCGTAAGAGGCGACTAATGGGTAGGAGTCGAGAGGTGAAGAGTGAATGTTTGTGTGCGTGTGTGCGTGTGTGTGTTTGTCCGCTCGGCTCGCAGAGATAAATTACGGCCGTGGCAAGAAGGCCCTACCTGTCTTAAGAGGCGGCTAATGGATAGGAGTCGAGAGGTGGAGAGTGTGTGCGTGTGCGTGTGCGTGTGCGTGTGCGTGTGCGTGGGTGCGTGTGTGTGCGTGTGTGCGTGTGTGTGTGTGTGGGCGACTAATGGATAGGAGTCGAGAGGCGAAGAGTGGGCGACTAATAAGTAGGAGTTGCGAGGTGAAAAGTGGTCGACTAATAAGTAGGAGTCGAGAGGTGAAAAGTGTATGTGTGTGTGCGTGTGTGCGTGTGTGTGTGCGTGTGTGAGTATGTGTGTGTGTTAGTTCGGCTTGCAGAGATAAAAACACGACCGAGGCAAGAAGGCCCTGCCTATCGTAAGAGGCGACTAAAAGGTAGGGGTCGAGAGGTGAAGAGTGTATGTGTGTGTGTGTGTGAGTGTGTGTGTTTGTCCGCTCGGCTCGCAGAGATAAGATTACGGCCGTGGCAAGAAGGCCCTACCTGTCTTAAGAGGCGGCTAATGGATAGGAGTCGAGAGGTGGAGAGTGTGTGCGTGTGCGTGTGCGTGTGCGTGTGCGTGTGCGTGGTTGCGTGTGTGTGCGTGTGTGCGTGTGTGTGTGTGTGTGGGCGACTAATGGATAGGAGTCGAGAGGCGAAGAGTGGGCGACTAATAAGTAGGAGTCGAGAGGTGAAAAGTGGGCGACTAATAAGTAGGAGTCGAGAGGTGAAAAGTGTATGTGTGTGTGCGTGTGTGCGTGTGTGTGTGCGTGTGTGAGTATGTGTGTGTGTTAGTTCGGCTTGCAGAGATAAAAACACGACCGAGGCAAGAAGGCCCTGCCTATCGTAAGAGGCGACTAATAGGTAGGAGTCGAGAGGTGAAGAATGTATGTGTGTGTGCGTGTGGGCGTGTTTGTGTGTGTGTGTGAGTGTAGGTGTGTGTGCGTGTGTGCGTGCGTGTGTGTGTGTGTTTGTGAGTGTGTGTGTATGTATGTGTGTGTGTCCCTTCGGCTCGCAGAGATAAGAAAACAGCCGTGGCAAGAAAGCGATGCAAATCGTACGGGGCGACTAATGGATAGGAGTCGAGAGGCGAAGAGTGGGCGACTAATAAGTAGGAGTCGAGAGGTGAAAAGTGTATGTGTGTGTGCGTGTGTGCGTGTGTGTGTGCGTGTGTGAGTATGTGTGTGTGTGTCCGTTCGGCTTGCAGTGATAAGAACACGGCCAAGGCAAGAAGGTCCTGCCTATCGTAAGAGGCGACTAATAGGTAGGAGTCGAGAGGTGAAGAATGTATGTGTGTGTGCGTGTGGGCGTGTTTGTGTGTGTGTGAGTGTATGTGTGTGTGCGTGTGCGCGTGCGTGTGTGTGTGTGTGTGTGTTTGTGAGTGTGTGTGTATGTATGTGTGTGTGTCCCTTCGGCTCGCAGAGATAAGAAAACAGCCGTGGCAAGAAGGCGATGCAAATCGTACGGGGCGACTAATGGGTAGGAGTCGAGATGTGAAGAGTGGGCGACTAATAAGTAGGAGTCGAGAGGTGAAGAGAGTATGTGTGTGGGTGCGTGTGTGCGTGTGTGTGTGCGTGTGTGTGTATGTGTGTGTGTCCGTTCGGCTCGCAAAGATAAGAACACGGCCGTGGCAAGAAGTCCCTGCCTGTCGTAAGAGGCGACTAATGAATAGGAGTCGAGAGGTGAAGAGTGTATGTGTCTTTGTGTGTGTGCGTGTGTTTGTGCGTGTGTGAGTATGTGTGTGTGTATGTGTGTGTGTGTGTCCGTTTGGCTTGCAGAGATAAGAATACGGCCGAGGCAAGAACGCCCTGCCTGTCTTAAGAGGCGACTAATGGATATTAGTCGAGAGGTGGAGAGTGTGTGCGTGTGCGTGTACGTGTGCGTGTGTGCGTGTGTGCCTGTGTGCGTGTGTTTGTGTGTGCGTGTGTGTGTGTGTGTCCTTTCGGCTCGCAGAGATAAGAATACGTCCGTGGCAAGAAGGCCCTGCCTGTCTTAAGAGGCGACTAATGGATAAGAATCGAGAGGTGGAGAATGTGTGCGCGTGCGTGTGTGCGTGTGTGCGTGTGTGCCTGTGTGCGTGTGTTTGTGTGTGCGTGTGTGTGTGTCCGTTCGGCTTGCAGAGATAAGAACACGGCCGTGGCAAGAAGTCCCTGCCTGTCGTAAGAGGCGACTAATGGGTAGGAGTCGAGAGGTGAAGAGAGTACGTGAGTGTGTGCGTGTGTGGGTGTGTGTGTGTTTGTGCGTGTGTAAGTGTGTGTGTGTGTATGTTTGTGTGTGTCCATTCGGCTCGCAGAGATTAGAATACGGCCGAGGCAAGAGGGCCCTGCCTGTCGTAAGTGGCGACTAATTGGTAGGAGTCGAGAGGTGAAGAATGTATTTGTGTGTTTGTGTGCGTGTGTGTGCGTGTGTGCGTGCGTGTGTGTGCGTGTGTGCGTGCGTGTGTGTGTGAGTGTGTATATGTCCGTTCGGCTTGCAGAGATAAGAATACGGCCGAGGCAAGAATGCCCTGCCTGTCGTAAGTGGCGACTAATTGGTAGGAGTCGAGAGGTGAAAAGTGTTTTTGTGTGTATGCGTGTGTGTGCGTGTGTGCGTGCTTGTGTGTGTGAGTGTGTATGTGTCCGTTCGGCTTGCAGAGATAAGAATACGGCCAAGGCAAGAGGGCCCTGCCTGTCGTAAGTGGCGACTAATTGGTAGGAGTCGAGAGGTGAAGAGTGTATGTGTGTGTGTGTGTGTGCGTGTGTGAATGTGTGTGTGTTTGTGCGTGTGTAAGTGTGTGTGTGTATGTATGCGTGTCCATTCGGCTCGCAGAGATTAGAATACGGCCGAGGCAAGAAGGCCATGCCTGTCGTAAGAGGCAACTAATGGGTAGGAGTCGAGAGGTGAAGAGTGTACGTGTGTGTGTGCGTGTGTGCGTGTGTGTGTGCGTGTGTGAGTGTGTGTGTCCGGTCGGCTCGCAGTGATAAGGACACGTCCGTGCCAAGAAGGCCCTGCCTGTCGTAAGCGGCGACTAATGCGTAGGAGTCGAGAGGTGAAGAGTGTATGTGTGTAAGTGCGTGTGTGCGTGTGTGTGCGTGTGTGAGTGTGTGTGTGTGTCCAGTCGGCTCTCAGAGAAAAGAACACGGCCGTGGAAAGAAGGCCCTGCCTTTCGTAAGAGGCTACTAATGGGTAGGAGTCGAGAGGTGAAGAGTGTATGTGTGTGTGAGTGTGCGTGTATGTGCGTGTGTGAGTGTGTGTGTGTATTTGTGTGTGTGAGTGTGTGTGTGTCCAGTCGGCTCGCAGAGATAAGAACACGACCGTGGCAAGAAGGCCCTGCCTGTCGTAAGAGGCGACTAATGGGTAGGAGTCGAGAGGTGAAGAGTGTATGTGTGTGTGAGTGTGCGTGTGTGCGTGTGCGTGTGTGTGTGAGTGTGTGTGTGTATTTGTGTGTGTGAGTGTGTGTGTCCAGTCGGCTCGCAGAGATACGAACACGGCCGTGGTAAGAAGGCCCTGCCTGTCGTAAGAGGCGACTAATGGGTAGGAGTCGAGTGGTGAAGAGTGTATGTGTGTGTAAGTGTGCGTGTGTGTGCGTGTGTGAGTGTGTGTGTGTATTTGTGTGTGTGAGTGTGTGTGTGTCCAGTCGGCTCGCAGAGATAAGAACACGGCCGTGGCAAGAAGGCCCTGCCTGTCGTAAGAGGCGACTAATGGGTAGAAGTCGAGAGGTGAAGAGTGTATGTGTGTGTGAGTGTGCGTGTGTGCGTGTGTGTGCATGTGTGAGTGTGTGTGTGTATTTGTGTGTGTGAGTGTGTGTGTCCAGTCGGCTCGCAGAGATACGAACACGGCCGTGGCAAGAAGGCCCTGCCTGTCGTAAGAGGCGACTAATGGGTAGGAGTCGAGAGGTGAAGAGTGTATGTGTGTGTGAGTGTGCGTGTGTGCGTGTGTGTGCATGTGTGAGTGTGTGTGTGTATTTGTGTGTGTGAGTGTGTGTGTCCAGTCGGCTCGCAGAGATACGAACACGGCCGTGGCAAGAAGGCCCTGCCTGTCGTAAGAGGCGACTAATGGGTAGGAGTCGAGAGGTGAAGAGTGTATGTGTGGGTGAGTGTGCGTGTGTGCGTGTGTGTGCATGTGTGAGTGTGTGTGTGTATTTGTGTGTGAGTGTGTGTGTCCGTTCGGCTTGCAGAGATAAGAGCACGACCGAGGCAAGAAGGCCCTGCCTATCGGAAGAGGCGACTAATAGGTAGGAGTCAAGAGGTGAAGAGTGTATGTGTGTGTGTGCGTATGTGCGTGTGTGTGTGTGTGTATGTGTGTGTGTATCCCTTCGGCTCGCAGAGATAAGAATACGTCCGTGGCAAGAAGGCCATGCTTGCTGTAAGAAGCGACTAAGGGATAGGAGTCGAGAGGTGAAGCGTGTATGTGTGTGTGTGTGTATGTGTGCAAGTGTGTGTGTGTGTGTCCGTTCGGCTCGCAGAGATAGGTATACGTTTGTGGCAAGAAGGCCCTGCCTGTCTTAAGAGGCGACTAATGGATAGGAGTCGAGAGGTGGAGAGTGTGTGCGTGTGGGTGCGTGTGTAAGTGTGTGTGTATGTGTGTGTGTCTGTTTGGCTTGCAGAGATAAAAATACGGCAGAGGCAAGAAGGCCCTGCCTCTTGTAATGCGCGACTAATAAGTAGGAGTCGAAATGTGAAGAGTGTATGTGTGTGTGTGTGCGTGTGTGCGTGTGTGTGTGTGCGTGTGTGAGTAAGTGTGTGTATTAGTTCGGCTTGCAGAAATAAGAACACGACCGAGGCAAGCAGGCCCTGCCTATCGTAATAGGCGACTAATAGGTAGGAGTAGAGAGGTGAAGAGTGTATGTGTGTGTGTGCGTGTGTGCGTGTGTGCGTGTGTGTGTGAGTGTGTGAGTATGTGTGTGTGTCCGTTCGTCTTGCAGAAATAAGAACACGGCCGAGGCAAGAAGGCCCTGCCTGTCGTGAGAGGTGACTAATAGTTAGGATTAGAGAGGTGAAGAATGTATGTGTGTGTACGTGTGTGCGTGCGTATGTGCGTGTGTGTGTGTGAGTGTGTGTGTGTGTATGTGTGTGTGTTTGTGCGTGTGTAAGTGTGTGTGTATGTATGCGTGTCCATTCGGCTCGCAGAGATTAGAATACGGCCGAGGCAAGAAGGCCATGCCTGTCGTAAGAGGCAACTAATGGGTAGGAGTCGAGAGGTGAAGAGTGTACGTGTGTGTGCGTGTGTGCGTGTGTGTGTGCGTGCGTGAGTGTGTGTGTGCGGTCGGCTCGCAGTGATAAGGACACGTCCGTGCCAAGAAGGCCCTGCCTGTCGTAAGCGGCGACTAATGCGTAGGAGTCGAGAGGTGAAGAGTGTATGTGTGTAAGTGCGTGTGTGCGTGTGTGTGCGTGTGTGAGTGTGTGTGTGTGTCCAGTCGGCTCTCAGAGAAAAGAACACGGCCGTGGAAAGAAGGCCCTGCCTTTCGTAAGAGGCTACTAATGGGTAGGAGTCGAGAGGTGAAGAGTGTATGTGTGTGTGAGTGTGCGTGTGTGTGCGTGTGTGAGTGTGTGTGTGTATTTGTGTGTGTGAGTGTGTGTGTGTCCAGTCGGCTCGCAGAGATAAGAACACGACCGTGGCAAGAAGGCCCTGCCTGTCGTAAGAGGCGACTAATGGGTAGGAGTCGAGAGGTGAAGAGTGTATGTGTGTGTGAGTGTGCGTGTGTGCGTGTGCGTGTGTGTGTGAGTGTGTGTGTGTATTTGTGTGTGTGAGTGTGTGTGTCCAGTCTGCTCGCAGAGATACGAACACGGCCGTGGCAAGAAGGCCCTGCCTGTCGTAAGAGGCGACTAATGGGTAGGAGTCGAGTGGTGAAGAGTGTATGTGTGTGTGAGCGTGCGTGTGTGTGCGTGTGTGAGTGTGTGTGTGTATTTGTGTGTGTGAGTGTGTGTGTGTCCAGTCGGCTCGCAGAGATAAGAACACGGCCGTGGCAAGAAGGCCCTGCCTGTCGTAAAAGGCGACTAATGGGTAGAAGTCGAGAGGTGAAGAGTGTATGTGTGTGTGAGTGTGCGTGTGTGCGTGTGTGTGCATGTGTGAGTGTGTGTGTGTATTTGTGTGTGTGAGTGTGTGTGTCCAGTCGGCTCGCAGAGATACGAACACGGCCGTGGCAAGAAGGCCCTGCCTGTCGTAAGAGGCGACTAATGGGTAGGAGTC
Organism: Diabrotica undecimpunctata; assembly: GCF_040954645.1. Lineage (NCBI taxonomy): Eukaryota > Metazoa > Arthropoda > Insecta > Coleoptera > Chrysomelidae > Diabrotica > Diabrotica undecimpunctata. The sequence continues at coordinate 238,216 of NW_027311908.1, read as the reverse complement.
GAGAGGTGAAGAGTGTATGTGTGTGTGAGTGTGCGTGTGTGCGTGTGTGTGCATGTGTGAGTGTGTGTGTGTATTTGTGTGTGTGAGTGTGTGTGTCCAGTCGGCTCGCAGAGATACGAACACGGCCGTGGCAAGAAGGCCCTGCCTGTCGTAAGAGGCGACTAATGGGTAGGAGTCGAGAGGTGAAGAGTGTATGTGTGGGTGAGTGTGCGTGTGTGCGTGTGTGTGCATGTGTGAGTGTGTGTGTGTATTTGTGTGTGAGTGTGTGTGTCCGTTCGGCTTGCAGAGATAAGAGCACGACCGAGGCAAGAAGGCCCTGCCTATCGGAAGAGGCGACTAATAGGTAGGAGTCAAGAGGTGAAGAGTGTATGTGTGTGTGTGCGTGTGTGCGTGTGTGTGTGTGTGTGTGTATGTGTGTGTGTATCCCTTCGGCTCGCAGAGATAAGAATACGTCCGTGGCAAGAAGGCCATGCTTGCTGTAAGAAGCGACTAAGGGATAGGAGTCGAGAGGTGAAGCGTGTATGTGTGTGTGTGTATGTGTGCAAGTGTGTGTGTGTGTGTGTCCGTTCGGCTCGCAGAGATAGGTATACGTTTGTGGCAAGAAGGCCCTGCCTGTCTTAAGAGGCGACTAATGGATAGGAGTCGAGAGGTGGAGAGTGTGTGCGTGTGGGTGCGTGTGTAAGTGTGTGTGTATGTGTGTGTGTCTGTTTGGCTTGCAGAGATAAAAATACGGCAGAGGCAAGAAGGCCCTGCCTCTTGTAATGGGCGACTAATAAGTAGGAGTCGAAATGTGAAGAGTGTATGTGTGTGTGTGTGCGTGTGTGCGTGTGTGTGTGTGCGTGTGTGAGTATGTGTGTGTATTAGTTCGGCTTGCAGAAATAAAAACACGACCGAGGCAAGCAGGCCCTGCCTATCGTAATAGGCGACTAATAGGTAGGAGTAGAGAGGTGAAGAGTGTATGTGTGTGTGTGCGTGTGTGCGTGTGTGCGTGTGTGTGTGAGTGTGTGAGTATGTGTGTGTGTCCGTTCGTCTTGCAGAAATAAGAACACGGCCGAGGCAAGAAGGCCCTGCCTGTCGTGAGAGGCGACTAATAGTTAGGATTAGAGAGGTGAAGAATGTATGTGTGTGTACGTGTGTGCGTGCGTATGTGCGTGTGTGTGTGTGAGTGTGTGTGTGTATGTGTGTGTGTGTGTCCCTTCGCTCGCAGAGATAAGAAAAAAGCGGTGGCAAGAAGTCCCTGCCTGTCGTAAGAGGAGAATAATGGGTAGGAGTCGAGAGGTGAAGAGTGTATGTGTGTGTGTGCGTGTGTGCGTGCGTGTGTGAGTGTGTGTGTGTGTATGTGTGTGTGTCAGTGTGTGTGTGTGTCCGGTCGGCTCGCAGAGATGAGAACACGGCCGTGGCAAGAAGGCACTGCCTGTCGTTAAGAGGCAACTAACGGGTAGGAGTCGAGAGGTGAAGAGTGTATGTGTGTGTGTGTGTGCGTGTGTGCGTGTGTGTGCGTGTGTGTGTGTGTATATGTTTGTGTCTGTTTGGCTTGCAGAGATAAGAATACGGCCGAGGCAAGAAAGCCCTGCCTCTTGTAAGGGGCGACTAATAAGTAGGAGTCGAGAGGTGAAGAGTGTATGTGTGTATGCGTGTGTGCGTGTGTGCGTGTGTGCGTGTGTGAGTATGTGTGTTTGTTAGTTCGGCTTGCGGCGATAAGAGCACCACCGAGGCAAGAAGGCCCTGCCTATCGTAAGAGGCGACTAATAGGTAGGAGTCGAGAGGTGAAGAGTGTATGTGTGTGTGCGTGTGTGCGTGTATGTGTGTTTGTGCGTGTGTGAGTGTGTGTGTATGAGTGTGTGTGTCCGTTCGGCTTGCAGAGATATGAATACGGCCGGGGCAAGAAGGCCCTGCCTCTCGTAAGAGGCGACTAAAAGGTAGGGGTCGAGAGGTGAAGAGTGTATGTGTATGTGTGTGTGTGTGTGTGTGTGTGTGAGTGTGTTTGTTTGTCCGCTCGGCTCGCAGAGATAAGATTACGGCCGTGGCAAGAAGGCCCTACCTGTCTTAAGAGGCGGCTAATGGATAGGAGTCGAGAGGTGGAGAGTGTGTGCGTGTGCGTGTGCGTGTGCATGGGTGCGTGTGTGTGCGTGTGTGCGTGTGTGTGTGTGTTTGTGTGTGCGTGTGTGTGTGTCCGTTCGGCTTGCAGAGATAAGAACACGGCCGTGGCAAGAAGTCCCTGCCTGTCGTAAGAGGAGAATAATGGGCCGAAGTCGAGAGGTGAATAGTGTATGTGTGCTTGCGTGTGTGTGTTTGTGTGTGAGTGTGTGTGTGTGTCCTTTCGGCTCGCAGAGATAAGAATGCGTTCGTTGCAAGAAGGCTCTGCCTGTCTTAAGAGGCGACTAATGGATAGGACTCGAGAGGTGGAGAGTGTGTGCGTGTGCGTGTGCGTTTGCGTGTGTGCGTTTGTGCCTGTGTGCGTGTGTTTGTGTGTGCGTGTGTGTGTGTGTCCGGTCAGCTCGCTGAAATGAGAACACGGCCGTGCCAAGAAGGCCCTGCCTGTCGTAAGCGGCGACTAATGCGTAGGAGTCGAGTGGTGAAGAGTGTATGTGTGTAAGTGCGTGTGTGCGTGTGTGTGCGTGTGTGAGTGTGTGTGTGTGTCCAGTCGGCTCTCAGAGATAAGAACACGGCCGTGGCAAGAAGGCCCTGCCTTTTGTAAGAGGCGACTAATGGGTAGGAGTCGAGAGGTGAAGAGTGTATGTGTGTGCGTATGTGCGTGTTTGTGTGTGTGTGAGTGTATGTGTGTGTGCGTGTGTGCGTGCGTGTGTGCATGTGTGTGTGAGTGTGTGTGTGTATGTGTGTGTGTGTGTGTGTCCCTTCGCTCGCAGAGATAAGAAAAAAGCGGTGGCAAGAAGGCCATGCCTGTCGTAAGAGGCGACTAATGGATAGGAGTCGAGAGGTGGAGAGTGTGTGCGTGTGCGGGTGCGTGTGCGTGTGTGTGTGTGAGTGTGTGTGTGTCCGTTTGGCTTGCAGAGATAAGAACACGGCCGTGGCAAGAAGTCCGTGCCTGTCGTAAGAGGAGAATAATGGGTAGGAGTCGAGAGGTGAAGAGTGTATGTATGTGTGTGCGTGTGTGCGTGCGTGTGTGAGTGTGTGTGTGTATGTGTGTGTGTCAGTGTGTGTGTGTGTGTGTCCGGTCGGCTCGCAGAGATGAGAACACGGCCGTGGCAAGAAGGCACTGCCTGTCGTTAAGAGGCGACTAATGGGTAGGAGTCGAGAGGTGAAGAGTGTATGTGTGTGTGTGCGTGTGTGCGTGTGTGTGCGTGTGTGCGTGCGTCTGTGTGTGAGTGTGTGTGTGTGTCCGTTCGGCTTGCAGAGATAAGAATACGGCCGAGGCAAGAAGGCCCTGCCTGTCGTAAATGGCGACTAATGGGTAGGAGTCGAGAGGTGAAGAGTGTATTTGTGTGTGTGTGTGTGTGTGCGTGTGTGTGCGTGTGTGCGTGCGTGTGTGTGTGAGTGTGTGTGTGTCCGTTCGGCTTGCAGAGATAAGAATACGGCCGAGGCAAGAAGGCCCTGCCTGTCGTAAGTGGCGACTAATTGGTAGGTGTCGAGAGGTGAAGAGTGTATGTGTGTGTGTGCGTGTGTGCGTGTGTGTGCGTATGTAAGTGTGTGTGTATGTGTGTGTGTCTGTTTGGCTTGCAGAGATAAGAATACGGCCGAGGCAAGAAGGCCCTCTCTCTTGTAAGGGGCGACTAATAGGTAGGAGTCGAAAGGTGAATAGTGTATGTGTGTGTGTGTGCGTGTGTGGGTGTGTGTGTGTTTGTGCGTGTGTAAGTGTGTGTGTATGTATGTGTGTGTCCATTCGGCTCGCAGAGATTAGAATACGGCCGAGGCAAGAAGGCCATGCCTGTCGTAAGAGGCAACTAATGTGTAGGAGTCGAGAGGTGAAAAGTGTTTTTGTGTGTGTGCGTGTGTGTGCGTGTGTATGTGTCCGTTCGGCTTGCAGAGATAAGAATACGGCCGAGGCAAGAAGGCCTTGCCTGTCGTAAGAGGCGACTAATGGGTAGGAGTCGAGAGGTGAAGAGTGTATGTTTGTGTGCGTGTGTGCGTGTATGTGTGTTTGTGCGTGTGTGAGTGTGTGTGTATGAGTGTGTGTGTCCGTTCGGCTTGCAGAGATATGAATACGGCCGGGGCAAGAAGGCCCTGCCTCTCGTAAGAGGCGACTAAAAGGTAGGGGTCGAGAGGTGAAGAGTGTATGTGTGTGTGTGTGTGTGTGAGTGTGTGTGTTTGTCCGCTCGGCTCGCGGAGATAAGATTACGGCCGTGGCAAGAAGGCCCTACCTGTCTTAAGAGGCGGCTAATGGATAGGAGTCGAGAGGTGGAGAGTGTGTGCGTGTGCGTGTGCGTGTGCGTGTGCGTGTGCGTGTGCGTGTGCGTGTGCGTAGGTGCGTGTGTGTGCGTGTGTGCGTGTGTGTGTGTGTGTTTGTGTGTGCGTGTGTGTGTGTCCGTTCGGCTTGCAGAGATAAGAACACGGCCGTGGCAAGAAGTCCCTGCCTGTCGTAAGAGGAGAATAATGGGTAGAAGTCGAGAGGTGAATAGTGTATGTGTGCTTGCGTGTGTGTGTTTGTGTGTGAGTGTGTGTGCGTGTCCTTTCGGCTCGCAGAGATAAGAATGCGTTCGTTGCAAGAAGGCTCTGCCTGTCTTAAGAGGCGACTAATGGATAGGACTCGAGAGGTGGAGAGTGTGTGCGTGTGCGTGTGCGTTTGCGTGTGTGCGTTTGTGCCTGTGTGCGTGTTTTTGTGTGTGCGTGTGTGTGTGTGTCCGTTCGGCTCGCTGAAATGAGAACACGGCCGTGGCAAGAAGTCCCTGCCTGTCGTAAGAGGCGACTAATGGGTAGGAGTCGAGAGGTGAAGAGTGTATGTGTGTGTGTACGTGTGTGCGTGTGTGTGTGCGTGTGTGAGTATGTGTGTGTGTCCGTTCGGCTTGCAGAGATAAGAATACGTCCGTGGCAAGAAGGTCATGCCTGTCTTAAGAGGCGACTAATGGATAGGAGTCGAAAGGTGGAGAGTGTATATGTGTGTGTGCGCGTGTGTGCGTGCGTGTGTGTGTGTGTTCTTGTATGTGTGTGTGAGTGTGTGTGTCCGGTCGGCTCGCAGAGATAAGAACATGGCCGTGGCAGGAAGGCCCTGCCTGTCGTAAGAGGCGACTAATGGGTAGGGGTCGAGAGGTGAAGAGTGTATGTGTGTGTGTGTGCGTGTGTGCGTGTGTGTGCGTGTGTGTGTATGTGTGTGTGTCCGTCTGGCTTGCAGAGGTAAGAATACGGCCAAGGCAAGAAGACCCTGCCAGTTGTAAGGGGCGACTAATAGGTAGGAGTCGAGAGGTGAAGAGTGTATGTGTGTGTGCGTGTGTGCGTGTGTGTGTGCGTGTGTGAGTATGTGTGTGTGTCCGTTCGGCTTGCAGAGATAAGAACACGGCCGTGGCAAGAAGTCCCTGCCTATCGTAAGAGGCGGCTAATAGGTATGAGTCGAGAGGTGAAGAATGTATGTGTGTGTGCGTGTGGGCGTGTTTGTGTGTGTGTGAGTGTATGTGTGTGTGCGTGTGTGCGTGCGTGTGTGTGTGTTTGTGAGTGTGTGTGTATATATGTGTGTGTGTCCCTTCGGCTCGCAGAGATAAGAAAACAGCCGTGGCAAGAAAGCGATGCAAATCGTACGGGGCGACTAATGGATAGGAGTCGAGAGGCGAAGAGTGGGCGACTAATAAGTAGGAGTCGAGAGGTGAAAAGTGTATGTGTGTGTGCGTGTGTGCGTGTGTGTGTGAGTATGTGTGTGTGTCCGTTCGGCTTGCAGTGATAAGAACACGGCCAAGGCAAGAAGGCCCTGCCTATCGTAAGAGGCGACTAATAGGTAGGAGTCGAGAGGTGAAGAATGTATGTGTGTGTGCGTGTGGGCGTGTTTGTGTGTGTGTGAGTGTATGTGTGTGTGCGTGTGCGCGTGCGTGTGTGTGTGTGTGTTTGTGAGTGTGTGTGTATGTATGTGTGTGTGTGTCCCTTCGGCTCGCAGAGTTAAGAAAACAGCCGTGACAAGAAGGCGATGCAAATCGTACGGGGCGACTAATGGGTAGGAGTCGAGATGTGAAGAGTGGGCGACTAATAAGTAGCAGTCGAGAGGTGAAGAGAGTATGTGTGTGGGTGCGTGTGTGCGTGTGTGTGTGCGTGTGTGTGTATGTGTGTGTGTCCGTTCGGCTCGCAAAGATAAGAACACGGCCGTGGCAAGAAGTCCCTGCCTGTCGTAAGAGGCGACTAATGAATAGGAGTCGAGAGGTGAAGAGTGTATGTGTCTTTGTGTGTGTGCGTGTGTTTGTGCGTGTGTGAGTATGTGTGTGTATGTGTGTGTGTGTGTGTGTCCGTTTGGCTTGCAGAGATAAGAATACGGCCGAGGCAAGAACGCCCTGCCTGTCTTAAGAGGCGACTAATGGATATTAGTCGAGAGGTGGAGAGTGTGTGTGCGTGTGCGTGTACGTGTGCGTGTGTGCGTGTGTGCCTGTGTGCGTGTGTTTGTGTGTGCGTGTGTGTGTGTGTCCTTTCGGCTCGCAGAGATAAGAATACGTCCGTGGCAAGAAGGCCCTGCCTGTCTTAAGAGGCGACTAATGGATAGGAATCGAGAGGTGGAGAATGTGTGCGTGTGCGTGTGTGCGTGTGTGCGTGTGTGCCTGTGTGCGTGTGTTTGTGTGTGCGTGTGTGTGTGTCCGTTTGGCTTGCAGAGATAAGAACACGGCCGTGGCAAGAAGTCCCTGCCTGTCGTAAGAGGCGACTAATGGGTAGGAGTCGAGAGGTGAAGAGAGTACGTGAGTGTGTGCGTGTGTGGGTGTGTGTGTGTTTGTGCGTGTGTAAGTGTGTGTGTGTATGTTTGTGTGTGTCCATTCGGCTCGCAGAGATTAGAATACGGCCGAGGCAACAAGGCAATGCCTGTCGTAAGAGGCGACTAATGGGTAGGAGTCGAGAGGTGAAGAATGTATTTGTGTGTGTGTGTGCGTGTGTGTGCGTGTGTGCGTGCGTGTGTGTGTGAGTGTGTATATGTCCGTTCGGCCTGCAGAGATAAGAATACGGCCGAGGCAAGAATGCCCTGCCTGTCGTAAGTAGCGACTAATTGGTAGGAGTCGAGAGGTGAAAAGTGTTTTTGTGTGTGCGCGTGTGTGTGCGTGTGTGCGTGCTTGTGTGTGTGAGTGTGTATGTGTCCGTTCGGCTTGCAGAGATAAGAATACGGCCAAGGCAAGAGGGCCCTGCCTGTCATAAGTGGCGACTAATTGGTAGGAGTCGAGAGGTGAAGAGTGTATGTGTGTGTGTGTGTGCGTGTGTGGGTGTGTGTGTGTTTGTGCGTGTGTAAGTGTGTGTGTGTATGTATGCGTGTCCATTCGGCTCGCAGAGATTAGAATACGGCCGAGGCAAGAAGGCCTGCCTGTCGTAAGAGGCAACTAATGGGTAGGAGTCGAGAGGTGAAGAGTGTACGTGTGTGTGTGCGTGTGTGCGTGTGTGTGCGTGTGTGAGTGTGTGTGTCCAATCGGCTCGCAGTGATAAGGACACGTCCGTGCCAAGAAGGCCCTGCCTGTCGTAAGCGGCGACTAATGCGTAGGAGTCGAGAGGTGAAGAGTGTATGTGTGTAAGTGCGTGTGTGCGTGTGTGTGCGTGTGTGAGTGTGTGTGTGTCCAGTCGGCTCTCAGAGATAAGAACACGGCCGTGGCAAGAAGGCCCTGCCTTTCGTAAGAGGCGACTAATGGGTAGGAGTCGAGAGGTGAAGAGTGTATGTGTGTGTGAGTGTGCGTGTGTGTGCGTGTGTGAGTGTGTGTGTGTATTTGTGTGTGTGAGTGTGTGTGTGTCCAGTCGGCTCGCAGAGATAAGAACACGGCCGTGGCAAGAAGGCCCTGCCTGTCGTAAGAGGCGACTAATGGGTAGGAGTCGAGAGGTGAGGAGTGTATGTGTGTGTGAGTGTGCGTGTGTGCGTGTGTGTGCATGTGTGAGTGTGTGTGTGTGTATTTGTGTGTGTGAGTGTGTGTGTCCAGTCGGCTCGCAGAGATACGAACACGGCCGTGGCAAGAAGGCCCTGCCTGTCGTAAGAGGCGACTAATGGGTAGGAGTCGAGTGGTGAAGAGTGTATGTGTGTGTGAGTGTGCGGGTGTGTGCGTGTGTGAGTGTGTGTGTGTATTTGTGTTTGTGAGTGTGTGTGTATCCAGTCGGCTCGCAGA